>NC_085847.1:8968462-9268462 GCF_035594765.1 Anolis carolinensis
CTTTCAGACTGTGGAGGGGCCAAATTATCATTTGGAAAAAAATTGAACAAATTCCTATGCACACTGCACATGTCTTATTTGTAGTGCAAAACAACAACAATGAAAGAATACTATATTTAAAAATGAAAACAACTGTAACCAACATAAACCTATCAGGATTTCAATGGGAAGTGTGGGCCTGCTTCTGGCCAATGAGATAGTCAAGTTAGGATTGTTGTTGTGTGCCTTCAAGTCATTTCAGACTTTGGGCGAGCCTAAGTCTAAAATTATTTATTTACTCATCTACTACATTTATTTATTACATTTATATCCCACCCTTCTCGCCCCGAAGGGGACTCAGAGCAGCTGTATGTAATAGAATATATTATATTATTAGCATTGCACAATATTAGCATTATATATTACTATATTGAACTATACTACTATACTGTAATATTATATGTAATAACATAATTAATATTATTATATGGTATTATTATTTGTATTATATTGTATAACATTATAATATTAATATCAGTATTATATGTAAATACAATATATTATATTATTAAAAATGATATTAAAAGATTATATTATAAAACTGAGGGCGGGGGCCAGGTAAATGACCTTGGAGGGCCGCATCCGGCCCCCGGGCCTTAGTTTGGGGACCCCTGCTCTAACTCCTTTCTATTCTTATATTTTCCAGGTTTGACGGCGGATATACTGCAAGGCCATCGGGACCGGTTCCATGAGCAGTTCCGCAGGTAATCCTGCATTTGAGCGTTTCAGATAATGGAGAGGGCAGGAAGTGGTGTGATTGAATACTCTTCTATTTTTAAAAAATAAAACCAATTCTCTGGATGTAGAAAACTAAGGCCCCTTCCACACAGCTGTATAAAATCCCACATTATATGCTTTGAACTGGATGATATGGCAGTGTGGACTCAGATAACCCAGTTCAAAGCAGATACCATGGATTATGTTGACACTGTTTTTAGTTATTGATACTGGTTTTAACTTGTCATATTTTGTTTTGTTTTGGGCTGGGCCCCATGTTAGCCGCCCCAAGTCCCTTTGGGGAGATGGTGGCGGGATAGAAAAAAATATTATTTATTTATTATTATCATTATCTACCTTGATATTCTGGGTTATATGGCTGTGTGGAAGGGCCCTAAGGTGTTAAGAGGGGGAAATGGTGCCTTCACTGCTTTTGACAGTTTCCTCTACACAGAGAAAAGGCAACAAGATTTCAAGCCTTTTTTGGAGGGAGCGGAAATGCTGGCTTGGGAATTCTAGGAGTAATCTTTCCCAAAAAGTGACTTTTGCAAGCTCAAAAGACACACCACTTTGCTCTTTGAACTGACACATCTTTTGTCTCCCTGTAGCTTGAAAAGCTTTTTCAAAAGAGCTTCGGACATGTTGTATTTCAAGCGGCTTATCCAGATCCCGCGGCTGCCTGAGGTATGCTCTTGTTTTGATTCTGGCTACTATGTTATGCAGTTTTTCGGTAAGGCCTTTGGCAATGTCCCCCATGACCTTCTGGCAAACAAACAGGGACAAATGCAAGATACTCAACTTAGGCAGAAACAATAGGCTTCCCAGTACTTGGGAAGTATGGATTATGTTGTGTTTGAAGCATCTTTGCTACCTCTGCTACTCTGCCTTTTGCTATCCCATCAATAGAGCCCCCCTAATTTTCTACGGGCATCAGCTCTGGCCGAGCACGTGAAGCCTGTCGTGGTCATCCCAGAGGAAGCGCCGGAAGATGAAGAGCCCGAGAACCTGATTGAGATCAGCACGGCCCCTACTGTGGAGCAGCAGGTAAGGAGTCACACACGGTTTGTTTAATTGCAATAAAAGAAAATAAAATAGGGATATGTATTCCTGTCCTTGAAATGTAGAGAAGTAATAGTAATATTATATCTAATTATATTATTATTATATATCTATATATATAAAAGAGTGATGGCATCACGGCAGCGGACAAAACAACAAAAGTAAACACCCCACAACCTCGAAAATTGACATCACAGCCCCTCATCCATGCCTCTAGGTTGATACAACAAAAAGAAAAGAAAAATAAATTCCTAATTAGAGGGAGAGGAATAATTGTTTTTTATCCAATTGCTGCCAGTTAGAAGGCTAAGCTCTGCTCACTTGGTCTCCTAGCAACCCACTCAGCCCAGGGGACCCTTTACCTTAACTACCATCAATTCCTCAATACTTTATTTCCCAGACCACCATACTTCGCCACAGCAACGCGTGGCCGGGCACAGCTAGTAATAATATATAATAGTCATTTTATATTATACTAATATTATAATATATTGTATATACATATAATATTGATAATAATAAAATAATGTAATACAATATAATAATACACTATTATAATTGTATATTTATATTACATGCAATATTACTAATAATATTGCAATATAGTCGTATAGTACAATATAACAATATATAATGCTTATATTGTGCTATACTAATAATATAATTTATTGTATATACATATAATATTGATAATAATATAATGTAATACAATATAATAATAATACACTATTGTAATTGTATATTTATATTACATGCAATATTACTAATAATATTGCAATATAGTCGTATAGTACAATATAATAAATAATGCTTATATTGTGCTATACTAATAATATAATTTATTGTATATACATATAATATTGATAACAATAGTATACTGTAATACAATATAATAATAATACACTATTATAATTGTATATTTATATTACATGTAATATTACTAATAATATTGCCATATAGTCGTATAGTACAATATAACAATATATAATGCTTATATTGTGCTATACTAATAATATAATTTATTGTATATACATATAATATTGATAACAATATTATACTGTAATACAATATAATAATAATACACTATTATAATTATATATTTATATTACATGCAATATTACTAATAATATTGCAATATAGTCGTATAGTACAATATAATAATATACTGTATAATGCTTATATAGTGCTTGTATTGTGCTATACTAATAACATAATTTATTGTATATACATATAATATTGATAAGAACAATTAATCACAGGAGTGCTAGAGGAATTTTTTTATGGTTATTTATTCTGGTTTGCCTTGTTACGATGCACATTTATCAGTTTCCTAAATAGATTGTTCCGCCTGTGAACTCTTTCCTTTAACCTTAGGAATGATCAAGCATATTCAGTCTTGCATTTGATGCCCTTCTTCTCCGCTGGCCATTTGTTTGATTTGTCCCAATCTTCTTTTGCAGAATGTGTCTGATATATTTGAGCAGACCTTTGGCCCTCCCAACGGTATAAGAGATGACAGGTAAGGCTGATTTTATTGACAACGTGACCAAGACCTTTGAGCCAGCATTTGAAATGGTGATGCTTGGTATTTATTATAGCACTTGGAATTCTGTAAAAGAAAACAAATCTCCAAAGAAGGACCCTTTAAAGGCAGGCAGTATTTGAAAAAGTACAGAAAGTCTCTGTACTGAAACATTTCCCCCTTATTGCTAATGGTAGAAAGGGAAGTGGGGAGATGTTGACTGAAAGCTACTTGTTAACTTCATTGATCTGGTGGTGATTTGCTCATAGTTTCTGCTCTGCAGTGCTACTCAACACCAGCACAAAGGATAAGCGTTACTCTTTGTATTCACAGGGATCTCCAAATTGAAAACCTGAAGAAAGAGATCGATCTGCTTCGAGGAGAGCTAGAAAAGATTAAGCTAGAGGTAGGACCAGGGTCTGTCAGTCTGTCTGTGCTGATTCTCCAGGGCAACCCAGGAGACTCTGGTAGTGCATGATGGTTCTGTCTGTTGGTGACAACGTGTCTTCCTCTGTGCCTGCATTCTTGTTTTGGTGGCCAGGCTCAAAGATACATCACGCAGTTGAAGGCTCAGATTAACAGCCTGGAGGCAGAAGTGGAAGAGCAACGCAAGCAGAAGCAGAAGGCTCTGGTAGACAATGAGCAGCTCCGGGACGAGTTGGAAAGGCTGCAGAGGGCCAAGCTCGAGGGAGACAAGAGCCGAGGACTCTTTTTGGAAGCAGAAAGTAAGCGGAGCCACTCAATAACCCAGCATGGTGTCCCCACTGGGACCAGACACATGCCTATTGGAAGTCCCCAGATAGAATGTGAGGGCAGTCGCACCCTCTTGCTTGTGCAACTTATCTTCATAGGCACATTGGTCTGATCTTCAAGGGGATATGTAGCCACTATCATCCTGTCCCACTACTGTAGATTTAGAGCATGGGTTCAACACGCTGCTGGAAAGTAAAACATGATCTCTTTCCCTTTGTCAGAGAAGGCCAGTGCCACCGAAATCCGCTACATCAAGCTGAAAGAGAAGCACAATGAGCTGATCAACACACACGCCGAACTTCTGAGAAAGGTAACAGTGGCTGTTCATACCAGTGTCCTTTATTGTCTCCTTTCTATGGGTTCCTGATTACTTTTTCCAGGTCCTGTATCCCTTTTTAAAAAATGTTTTTTTTTAATCCCAAGAATGCAGATACTGCCAAGCAGCTGACAGTCACCCAACAGAGCCAAGAACAAGTGGCCAGGGTCAAGGAGCAGCTGGCCTTCCAGATGGAGCAAGCAAAGCGGGAGTCTGAAATGAAGGTGCACCTTTGCTACTCTCGAATCTCTCTTGTACAACACCTGTAAGACCCAAGTTTGCCTTTCTTTGTCCTGTGTTGGGGGCCTAGTGTCTCCCCATTCCTTCAGAACCTGTAGATGGGACTTAGGTTTGATTTCTGGATTCAGATCCAGGAATAAGTGGGGTGCTGAAGGTGTTGGGGCTACTTGGGAACATGATATGGGAGCCAAATTGTTGGTTGCAAGAGACTTTCCCTTGGTTCTTTTTGTTTGGATTTTCTGTTAGGGAAAACTCCCAAAAATACAGCAGAAAATCCAAAATTCAAAAACAAGATACTTATAGTTGAGCATTCAGCTCACAGCAAGAAAAGCGTGAAGTGCCATGTGGCTGTAAAGAATTTAGACTTTAGGATGAAAGAAAGGCATGCACCTGCAAAGTATCAATTCTACACAACCAATCAGAATGAGAGCAGAAACAGAAAGGAGAGAAGAAATAGATACATTCCAATGTTCTGACCCATCAAATTTTCTTGCTGAATGAGACCCAAGGCTTACTGGGAGTTCATAAACAGATTATCGTCATCCTGTGTTGTTTATTCCCTGCACTGATGTTCAGGGGATGTACGGCCTTTGAATATTAAGGTTTTATTTGTTGAATTAATATGCCTAACTAAGGAGGTTGGGTATATCAGTGGCCCACATGGATTGAAACAGCATCAGCCTCTTTTGTTAAAAAGAGATTAATGAGGAAATGACGAGTGACCTCTCTCTGTGGGATTGACCCTTCTCTCTCTCTCCTTGGTTCCTGTATATAGTTAGAAGACCAGATATTGCAGATGGAGCAGCTGAAAAGAGAGATGGAATCCAAGAAGGATGAATTGGCTCAGCTTCAGGAGTCATTGGGCCGTTCGAAGCAGGTATGCCGTGAGAAAGCAGAAGCAGTTGTGTAGTGTTTTAGCAGCATACAATGTGGGTGGAGGAAGTTGATTCTAAGTCTCCCTCTACCCAAACTTGTCTTGGTTTGCCTCGTGGGTGCATCTACCTGGCAAAGAGGGAGCAGAGTCCAAAGCCATGACAAATTGGTATAAGTATATAGTTGATATGTTAAATGTGGAAATAACAAATTGCAAATGGAATAATATAGATAAAATTGAAAAGACTGCAATAATCAAGGGGATGTGGGAACCAGTTAAGAACTATTTAGAGAATGTACTAAGATGTGGAGTGGAAAAATTAAGATTGAGATTGATATTTCAAATGTAACTTTTGTAGTTTGTTGTATAAATTGCATGTACAAGGAGGGGAGGGGAGGAGTGGGATAAAACGACAAAATAACAATAAAAATAATAATAAAAAAATGAAGAGGGTGGAAATAGAGAGTCAAGTCAATTAATTTGTGATGTATGCACACCTTCTCCTTATTCCCATGATTCTGCAGCTTGGCAGTGACCTCAATAGCCAGCTGGATGCCCTCCAGTCTGAGAAGGACACCTTGAGGAAGCTGGTCAGCGAGAAGGACTGTGAGCTCATCTCCACCAAGGGCCTGATCCAAGAGAAGGAGCTGCTGTTGAGCCAGGAAGCCGAGAAGAGGGCAAAGGAAGTCCAGGAACTGCAGGGGAAGCTCACTGAAAAGGTACCGAGGAGGGAGAGGTACAACATGGGCATGCTCAACAGTGGAAGAAGGGAGTGGGTTGTCATGGGAGTGGGTTGGGGAAGACAGGATTTTGGAGTGGAACGTTCAGTCAAACATTTTTGTTGCCCCTCTCTCCCACCAGAAAAACCAAGAGCAGAATCTGCAGCAGAAGCTCCTGGATGACCAGTTCAGCGTCTTGCAAGGGACCGTGAAGGAGGCGGAGGGCATCATTCGAGACGCTGTTGCCAAGCTGGACGATCCTTTGCACATCCGATGCACCAGTTCGCCAGGTACGGCCCGAGGGGCTGCAAACAGACTCCTATATTAACTGAACATCCCACTGCAGCATACTGACTATCCTCCTGCTCTGACTTCTAACTCAACTGATTTCTAACTGCCTTAACTGACTCCAACTGACTTCTGATTCAAGCCCCAACTGACTTCTAAACTCAAGCCTCAACTGATTTCTAACTGCCTTAACTGACTCCAACTGACTTCTAATTCAAGCCCCAACTGACTTCTGAACTCAAGCCTCAACTGATTTCTAACTGCCTTAACTGACTCCAACTGACTTCTGATTCAAACCCCAACTGACTTCTGAACTCAAGCCTCAACTGATTTCTAACTGCCTTAACTGACTCCAACTGACTTCTGATTCAAGCCCCAACTGACTTCTAAACTCAAGCCTCAACTGATTTCTAACTGCCTTAACTGACTCCTTCCTTGGAGGCTTTTAAGCAGAGGCTGGATGGCCATCTGTCGGGGGTGCTTTGAATGCGATTTCCTGCTTCTTAGCAGGGGGTTGGACTAGATGGCCCATGTGGTCTCTTCCAACTCTACTATTCTATGATTCTATGATTCTATGACTCCAACTGACTTCTGATTCAAACGCATTCTAAAACAGAGTCTCACTCTGAACATTCGAAGATCAGGCTCACATGGCCTGTAGTCCCTCCCACAACCTCTAACAACATAGAGTTAAGGGAAAATACACACCAAGGCATACATACAATACATTAGGCAATCTCAGTTATATACCATATATACTCGAGTATAAGCCGAGTTTTTCAGCCCTTTTTTAGGACTGAAAAAGCCCCTCTCGGCTTATACTCGGGTGAGGGTCCTGGTTGGTTTATATTCGAGTTGGCTTATATATGGTATATATGGTACATTTATTATTTTTCTCTATTATTATTGGTATTATTACATTTATTATTTTACTCTATTTATTATTACATTTATTATTTTACTTTATTAAAAGGATACATAAGCACATTTACATTGAAGAAGATGAGAATAATGATTTAATCAGAGTTGGACAGTTTTATCTTAAATTACAATTTTATGTAAATATTCAAAAACATTTAACCTACAGATGCCGCAATTAATGTAATTTATTGGTATCTGTTTTTATTTCTGAAATTTACCACTCTCGGCTTATACTTGAGTCAATATTTTCCCAATTATTTGTGCTAAAATTAGGTGCCTCGGCTTATATTCGGGTCGGCTTATACTCGAGTATATACGGTACATAACAAATAACTAGCATAGGAGGTTTTTAGAAGGTTGCTATTTCCAACAGTCATGGGAGTGCTTTGGCAATCGCCTTCGGGAGTTTGGACCCAACTGTGCTTTCCAGCCACAGGAAGTATTTGTGCAAAAGATGCCAGTCTTTCCTTCGCTCATGGCCTTTTTTCCTCTCTTCAGATTACCTCATCAGTCGTGCGCAGGCAGCTCTGGAATCGGTGAACACCTTGGAGAGGGGGCATGGGCAGTACCTGGCCAACATGACAGGTAAAGGCGACCAAGTTGCCGTCCGGTGTCTTTCCTGTCCCTTAGAGGTTGGGGAGTGGAAGGGCCACACCCAATGTTCTCAGATGAGATGGGCAATCCCATTGTGTTGCTCCTGGATTCCCATCTCTCTTCTTCTCTTTAAAGATGCAACTGGACTGGTTGCTGCCTTGGCCCAGTTTGCCCACCTGACTGCAGACACCATTGTGAACGGCAGTGCCACTTCCCACCTTGCGCCCACAGACCATGCCGACAGTGAGTAAACAGCAAGGGCGTTTTCTGTTTGATTTTATCGAGAGGGAACATTCAGAAATAATATCACCAATCTTGAAGTATGAAGTGATACAGGTTGAATATCACTAATCTGACATGCTTCTTCTTCTTCTTCTTCTTCTTCTTCTTATTATTATTATTATTATTGGAGCCCCCTGTGGCGTAGTGGGTTAAAGCCTTGTGACTTAAAGGTTGGGTTGCTGACCTGAAGGCTGCCAGGTTCAAATCCAACCCGGGGAGAGCGCGGATGAGCTCCCTCTATCAGCTCCAGCTCCATGCAGGGACATGAGAGAAGCCTCCCCCAAAGATGGTTAAAAAAAAAACAACATCAAAACATCCGGGCATCCCTTGGGCAACGTCCTTGCAGACGGCCAATTCTCTCACACCAGAAGCAACTCAAGTTGCTCCTGACACAAAAAAATATTATTATTATTATTATTATTATTATTATTATTATTATTATTATTATTATTACTACTATTTGAAACACAATAAGATGAGTCCACAGCAGACACTCTGCTGGCTGTTGTATTGGATCACACGTCAGACACTTCCCAATAACAACAACAACAATAGTTTTATTTCTTGCCCACCTCTTCTCTCAGCTTGAGGAGTGTTACAGCATTACTTAGGACCAGAAGTGGTTTGGATTTTGGATTTTTTTTTTCCGGATTTTGGAATACTGTACCCCTATTTGTGCATAGATACATAATGAGGTATCTTGGAGATGGCACCCAAGCCTAAACACAAAATTCATTTATGTTTCATATATGCCTTATACAATTATCCTGAAAATAATGTCATACTTTTGTGTGCCCTCCCAAATGATGTCAGGCTGCAGCTCTCTTGACTGTTGGGATTTGCAATCTCACAATAACTGGAGGCCACCTGTTTCCCAGCCCTGCTCTTTAAAAAGAGGCTTGTTTTCTTTGGGATTATGGTGTGTTTCTGAGATGTGGACATTCTAATCTATTAATGCATCAATAGAACTGACTGAAACGTGCCGGGACTGTGGGCAACGGAGTCTGGACTATCTGACGAAGCTCAAAGACAAGCAGTCTCTCCAACACGCAGATCCAGAGGACGTCAGAAGGATGCTGCAGGGCCTTCTTCAGCTGGGACAGGTAGAGACAGATGCAGGGCTTCTGCCCTTTGGTAAAGTGACGCAGGACACCGATCTTGGGTGTCATGAAAGGGCAGAAAATATTTTCTTACTTACCATGGTCATTCTGCTTTTAGTGCCACAGTAACTTGGCTTTCATTGTTGTTATCATCATAATTTAGCATTTATATTTACCGTATATACTCGAGTATAAGCCGACCCAAATATAAGCCGAGGCACCTAATTTTATCACGAAAACTGGGAAAACCTATTGACTCGAGTATAAGACGAGGGTGGGAAATGCAGCAGCTATGGGCCAAATTCAAAAATAAAAATAGATACAGTAGAGTCTCACTTATCCAACATAAACGGGTCGGCAGAATGTTGGATAAGCGAATATGTTGGATAATAAGGAGGCATTAAGGAAAAGCCTATTAAACATCAAATTAGGTTATGATTTTAAAAATGAAGCACCAAAACATCATGTTAGACAACAAATTTGGCAGAAAAAGTAGTTCAATACGCAGTAATGCTATGTAGTAATTACTGTATTTATGAATTTAGCACCAAAATATCACGACATATTGAAAACATTGACTACAAAAATGCGTTGGATAATCCAGAACGTTGGATAAGCGAGTGTTGGATAAGTGAGACTCTACTGTATTAATAAAATTGCATTATTTGAGGCATCAGTAGGTTAAATGTTTTTGAATATTTATATAAAACTGTATGTAAAACTCCAATGCAGGGAGTTCCACTGTTGAACAGCTGCTCTTACAGTCGGGAAGTTCTTCCTAATGTTCCGGTGGAATCTCCTTTCCTGTAATTTGAACCTTGACGTAAGCAGGGCATCATTGCTTTGCCTCAGGAAGCAAAATGTTTACACTTGTTTTCGCTTGCTTTTTGGAAAGGAACTAAGGCCCAAAAGCTTAGACATCCGGCAAGAGGAACTGGGCGACATGGTCGATAAAGAGATGGCCTCCACGTCGGCTGCGATTGAAGATGCCGTCAGGAGGATAGAGGTGAGAGGAGTGACCTGGTGGATTTTCCCACTGCTTCTATGTCCTTTAACTACCACTAAGAGCAAAAGGAAGCACCCCTTCACAGAATGCATAATTTGGTATCACAAAATGAAGTGCTTGAGAGCTCCCTTTGATGGCTTGAAAGGATGTTTGGATAGAGTTGCGATGGCTTTGGATTCTGGTTCAGTGGCATCTTCGTGAAGGCAATTGTCTTCCATTTCTCTTGCAGGAAATGATGAACCAGGCCAGAATTGAGAGCTCTGGAGTTAAACTGGAAGTAAACGAAAGGTGAGCTGATGTGTGATGTTTGGATGGGAAGAGTGCATGCTTTTAATCCCGACTGAAAGAGGGATTTTGTGTTTTATTTATTTATTTATTTACAGTATTTATATTCCGCCCTTCTCACCCCGAAGGGGACTCAGGGCGGATCACATTGTATACATATAAGGCAAACATTCAATGCCATATAAACATAAAACAGAGACAGAGACAGACGCAGAGGCAATTTAAACCTTCTCCAGCTTCCTGAGGGTATGCTTGATTCCGGCCACAGGGGGAGCAGCTGCTTCATCATCCACTGCGACGGCAACTTCCTCATTCCAACGGCAGCTGGATGATTTTTATGGTGTCGTAAATTAGCCTCCCTATATATAAGTGGTACCTAAATTTCCTATTTGATAGATGCAACTATCTTTCGGGTTGCTTAGGTCAACAACGAGCAGGGGCTATTTTTTATTTTTAATTGTCCGGCTGGCCTCGAACTCATGACCTCTTGGTCAGAGTGATTTATTGCAGCTGGCTGCTAACTAGCCTGCGCCACAGGCTCTTTGTAATATGCTTTAATTGTTGTACTTTGGTTATTGTTTTTGGGCCTTTGTCCTGTGTTAGCTGCCCCGAGTCCCAGCCGGGAGATGGTGGCAGGATAGAAAAATAAAGTTACTTAATTACTTACTTAACTATTGTTGATGCTTTCTTGGAATTGTTTCAATACAGCCAGCAATTCAAAATGTTGTTCATGCACTAAAGATTTTATGCTTGTTTCTCACAGGATATTGAACTCCTGCACAGATTTGATGAAGGTGAGTGCCTTTTACATTATTTTTAAGACCCTGCTAAGTACTTGAACAGATCTGTCTGGTGCCAGATAGCCGGATGGCGGGAGGGTAAATTCCATCTGCTTGATTAGATTCCTAGGCCTTTGGGACACCTTATGAATAGTTAATGTTACCATTAGCAACCTTGGAAGGTTCCTACTGAGAGGGTGAGGCTTCATTGTGCTGGAAGTCTAAACAAGTCTTTCTGTTGAATCCCATTGCCTGTCATTTTCCTCCTCTTCAGGCCATCAGGCTCCTTGTGATGACATCTACGAATCTGCAGAAGGAGATTGTGGAAAGTGGAAGGGTGAGATGGCATTCGGAATATTCAGAGACGGTTTTGCCGGGGTCTTCCTCTGAAATAGAGCCCAATCCTAACCAGGGCTGGCCCTGCTTCGCTTCCAATTTCATACCGTTTCTGGTGACTAGTGTTGTGCTAGAATAGTGGCTTTCTTGTATTGACAAGCCGTCAGTGTGGATAACCTTCCAACATGTGATTCTGTAACCTTTCATGATGTGTTTCTCTTCCCACTCTAAAACATTGCGATAGAGAACCTGCCTGGATTGAGAAAGTCTCGGTTTCAATCCTGAATATCTCTAGATAAAGCTGGGATAGGAACACTTGGGTCCTCCAACTGTTTGGGGTTTCAGTCTCCAATAAACCCAGTCGGTAGGAAGTAAAGGTTCCCCTAGCCCGGGCTGTGGCGCAGGCGGGAGAGCAAGCCAGCTGCAATTAACTGCAATGAATCACTCTGACCAGGAGGTCATGAGTTCGAGGCCCGCTCGGAGCTATGTTTGTTTGTCTTTGTCCTATGTTAAAAGGCATTAAATGTTTGCCTAGATGTGTAATGTGATCTGCCCTGAGTCCCCTTCGGGGTGAGAAGGGCGGAATATAAATGCTGTAAATAAATAAAAATAAATAAATAGACAGAGGTTGGAGAGTCCACTGAAGACAAGCATCCTCCACTGTGTTTGCCTCACATGCCTCTCCAATGGCCCCAGGGGGAGTGGGAGCAGTCTGGCCACACTTTGGGGACCTCTTCCAGGCCCACGAGAAGCCTTTTCCATTTCACTGCTTGTGACATTGCATCCCTGAAGTGTCACCTTCTTTGTTGAACATTAGGGGGCAGCAACACCCCAGGAATTTTACGCGAAGAACTCCCGCTGGACGGAAGGGCTCATCTCCGCTTCCAAGGCCGTGGGATGGGGTGCCACGCAGCTCGTGTAGGTATCTAGGCGCCTCGGATGCTTTCTCCCCCAAGGGGCCAGTTTTATGATTTCTTGAAACAAAAGAACCACACTTATTATCGTTTTCTCTAATTTGGGCGGTGTTCTTTTTTCCCCAGAGAGTCTGCTGACAAGGTGGTCCTGCACACAGGAAAATACGAAGAGCTGATTGTCTGTTCGCATGAGATTGCGGCCAGCACTGCTCAGCTTGTTGCCGCCTCCAAAGTAAGATGCTGAGGGACAAAAAGAGTCCCCCAGACTATGGTTTGGGTGGATTTTTTAAATAAGCCAGAGCTGTATATTTGTACACTTACCAGAGATCAGATTTGGCTCTGAATTCTTTAGCTTCTAGTCCTACATGAATTGTGGCCTTTTCTACTCATAACCCCCCTATGTTTTCCCATTACTGTTTCGATCTGAAGTGCCATGATATCGCCTCTTTTAATGGCCATGGTTTTTACTCTGTTGAAGCTGTGTTGTTGATCTATTGTGATTAAGCCGAAGAGCCAGCGTTGTCCGTAGATGCCTCCAAGGTCATGTGGCCACTGGCATGACTGCATGGAGCGCCGTTACCTTCCCGCCGGAGCGGTACCTATTGATCTACTCACATTTGCATGTTTTTGAACTGCTAGGTTGACAGGAGCTGGGGCTAACAATGGACACTCATTCCGCTCCTGGGATTTGAACCTGGGACCTTTTGATCCGCAAGTTCAGCAGCTCAGCGCTTTAACACACTGTGCCACCAGGGGCCCCTAAAAAAACTTAATAATAATAATGTTACAAAAGTGTTTAAAATACTAACTCCACAAAATCATTTTGTGTCAAGCGCTCTATTTGCAGTTCAGCAGCACAACCCATTGCACCACCCTACACACTTGGTCTTAAATTAAAAAATAATTATATTGGACCAACAAACCATCTTTGACTCTATCCAAGCATCAACTGTACTCTCCGTTTCCTCTAAAAACTGAGAAATGTTAAGCGTTTTCTACTTTATGGCAGGTGAAGGCCGAGAAACACAGCAGAAACCTGGGTAAGCTCCAAGAATGCTCTCGCACCGTCAATGAGATGGCCGCCAATGTTGTGGCGTCGACAAAGTCGGGACAGGAGCAAGTGGAAGACAAAGGTGAGTCTATCTGTGGACAGGAAAGGTGGTGGAGAGGCAACCTTCAATCAAAGAATATTATGACAAACCCCTTCTTCTGGCACCTGCCATTGAAATAGTCATTAACTCCTTTCCTTCTTTCAATCAGACACTATGGATTTCTCGGGGATGTCCTTGATCAAGCTCAAGAAGGAAGAAATGGAGACACAGGTAATAGTGGGCCTTTGTCAAAGAACACTGTTGAGGATGGAAGTGTTTAAGTACTGCAAGAAAACCAAAACCAAACACTGCATAGCTTTGAGAAACACCGCTGACAAATTGTTTTTTTTCCAATGCAGGTGAAAGTCTTGGAGTTGGAAAAGACACTGGAGAACGAGCGCCTTCGCCTTGGCGAGTTGAGAAGGCAGCACTATGCCTTGGCTGGCATCTGCAATGAGAATGCTGAGGAAGGGAAACCAAGCACTTCCCGCAAGCCTGGCTTGAAGAAGCCTCCTGTGGCTCAGAAGCCAACCCATGCCCTCAAGCCGGACCCTGAGGTATGCTCCCCACTAGTCATCTCAAAGAGGGACTGTTAGGAGTTGAAGTCCAAAACACTTGGGGGGCCTGAGTTTGCCCATGCCTGGTCTATCCTATGCCATTTTCTGAACTGGTACACCAAAGAACCCCAGGAACAGGCCTCAAAACCAAGACATTTGTTGTCGTTGTTGGGCTGTGTAATGTAAAAGTGAATTTCTGGTTCTATGTCTTCCTGGTGATTCTGTGATGTAGCGGGCACAGATCCCATCGACGAAAATATTGACTGTTGTCCTATGGAGCTGTATAGTAAATTAAACTAAATGTCACCCCCGTCCCATCTCTTTTACAGCTAGTACAGGAGGATGGCGTGTTCCAGGCCCATGTGGTCAACTTCTGAGGGGTGGCTCGCCATTGACCGACCACTGAAGGAAGAGAGCAGGGGCAGCGGAGGTTGGCGCTGGGGGAGTCCACGGCTGCCTGAGGTTTCCTGTTGCTCTAGGAGGCTCAGGCAGTCTCGCCTGCTGTTTCTGCTGGTACCCTACAACCTAGATTTCTGGTGGAGGGCTAAGCTTTTGGAGGCACCTCTTTGCCTTTTGGGGGGCGGGGGCCGTCAGGAAGCCTCCTGAGTCTAGACATTCCGATAACTACTAAGTGTCTGTGTTTTAAACAGAAGCGGACAGGACAAATCCCCGAGTTGCCTTGTGTCTGGCATTGCCTTTTTATCTCAAAATCCCCGCCCTCACTATCCTAGTTGGGAAAACATGGCAGCTTTAAGTTTTTCACCTTTGCCTGCTCTCTAGATTTTTTTTAGGACAGATTTGCTTTCGTAAAGCAACGGTAGGCAGTCAGTTACCTCCGAGAATCCGAAAGGGAACGCAATGGATTGAGAAACTAACTTTTATTGGTTATTTATAAAGCAATAGGAATCTTTGAGAATGTTGTGGTTGTTGGGGGGGGGAGGAGTAAATTTGGTGCATCAATTACTGTACGAAGGAGATCTTTTTAAGGAAATGTGAAATTTGTTTTGAAGTAGGCTCTTTGGATTGCTCTTTGTATTGTATGTGGTGCAGACGAGGACAAAAACGTTCCCAAGGATAAGATTTTAGACTCTCGATCATGTGTACTAAAAGGGAACAGGATTCATACGTAGGATAAAATGCTACTGTTTTTTAAAGCCTTCAAATCCTAATTTAGGAGCAAAACGCAAAGGCAGACACGTCGCTCGTGTCAGGTTCAATGCTGAAGTAGCTGCAGCACCATATATTTAATTTGAGGAAGTGTGCAAAGCAGAGCTTTTAACTTATTAGTGTAGAACCATTGAATTAATGGGAAGCTGGGAACACTCATGGCGACGCCATTGACTCAGTGGGTCTACTCTAGCCAGGAAGCAGCAATTGGATCTAGGCCATGGATAATAATAGGAACTTACCAAACAAACCATGACATTTTAAGGAAAGAATTTAGCTTATTATTAAAGTTAGTTACCTGAAACATTGTTCAGTGTTTGTTTTGTTCACTACTAGTAGTACATAGTGCAATCTACGTAGCAATTTTAGGTGGTTTGCTTCTGAGCAGAACAGATACATGAGTTGGAAGCAATGGAAAAGAGCCCAACAGAGCAATCCAGAGTTGTATTAAATGCCCTTACCAAGTAGCTGGACTTTTCTTCTTTCTGGATCATGTCAAGTTCTCTGGTGGAGAACGTCTTTCATTCCTGTCGAGTCTGTAGAGGAGACTGCTCCTGCAAAGGAACTGCAGCCGTCCCCGTTGGTGCTCCAATCGTGCCTGAAACTAATGAGACTCAACGCTGCCAAGCCGGCAGCCTGGCCTCCCATTTGTGTTCTGTCGTTCAGACTACCACTACAGGAAAATGTCAAACTGCTGAGTGTCTGTCTTGCTCTGTTTGTTACCTTTTTGAACAGCAAAAAAGTGGTTTCTGATATTCTTGTACATAAGCAATAAAAAACATCAAGTGGTGTGTGGGGTTTGGAAGTGCTGTGCTGTATTTGAGACAACATCAACAGGCTTCTTTCTGAGCATCCATCCCTGGCATTCAGCCACAGCAGTCCTTCTTTTTCTGCTTTGTTCCTTTAGCAGTAATACACAGCATAGACGTTTGAACAAATCTAAATACAGGCAGTCCCTGAATAACAAACATTCAATATTCACATTTTTCAAAATATAGCTGGAGTTACAGTTAAAAAATGGCCCTGTTCCAACTGACATATAAATTAAACTTAACAAACCTACAGTACCTTTCTTGTTCAAAATCCAGGGACTGCCTGTATACACCTTCACTATTCATGAAAAACCAGTGACAAACTTGTACAAAATTTAGAATTTCTTTTAATGAGTAATCACCGAAGTCAGTATTTTATAAAAACAGCCAATTTATCAAGGAAAGTGAACCGCTTAGAGTGCCGAAGCTTGTTCTTAAAGCACATTCCCAACCGTTGTACAACACAAAGGAAGCATTTACAAACCTTCTTACATTAGGAATAGTCCAACTTCCCGAAATGAAAGGAATTTTGCTAGAACTGTAACTGGTTTGTTCTGTAGGTAGAATGTTGTTCTGAGACACATGGGGATACCCTCCATCTGACGTTACCTGCTCCATGTTCCAACCAATATAGGCCCACTGACATACTACACTATAGTGGCTTCCTCTAAGTTTGCAAAATTTACCCCCTTTCCCCCCCTTGGTACATACAAACCAAGAAATAGGCTATGACTAATGTCAAGCAAGTAGATTACAAAAGTCTGCTTTACCACAAACCCCCTCTATGCTTTTAGAAAAGACAGTTAAGATTGCTGTATTTTTAAAGTGGCTATTTCCCTCCCAGGAAAACTCTGTCAAGGAAAGATGGCTTTCTTTACTTGTGTGTGTGTGTGGGCGGGGGGGGGGGGGGGTTGAATGGCTTGTAGAAACACTGCTGTAAATGTACAGAAGGGATAACACACACCTTTGCAAATCCTATATAAAAGGCCAGCAAAGGAAACCGTTACCATGAAAATCCATTCAAGGCCGCCAAGGTGACACCCCGCTATGGGTTGCCTCCCATGCGCAATGGTGCAATGACATGACCCAGAACTGTATCTCTAGCTGTTTTCTCCCATTCTTTCTATAGCCATGCATGGAAGACAGGAGGACACAATCAGGAAGGGATTTTTAAAAAGTACCTCACTGAACAAACAAATTAACTGGACAAGCAGAAACATCACAGAGTCAGGTTAACCAGTCCTCCAGAATAATGTTACAACTGGATGGGTCTGAATGTGTCCTCAGGGATCTAGAATGGCCCTTCAAGGTAAGGAACCACCTTTTCTTTTTCAGACCTACCTAGGAATTGGATTTACCCAAACGCAATACACTTCCAGGGAGGACAAACTGCTCTGGCCACTGGCACAGAACCTTGGGCATCAGTGTAAGCCCAAGTAACTAAGAAGGAACATAGAAGTTTCAGAGGGAGCCACAGTATTATAACCAGAGTGAAATGTGGCCTGGAAAACGAGAGGTGATGCAGGCTTATTTGTTACCAAGTGGTTGCATTAACTGTTTCAGACTCACTCTTACAAGAACTATTATTTATTACATTTCAGTATGCTCTGTCCACCAAAAATAGCACGCAAAGTACTTCAACATTATACAGAGAATACTAAGCAATAAAACCGTCAGAAGCAATAGGGACTGAACACTGCACTGCATGGTAGCTCAGTGAGAGGGCAAACTAGTGCCTTATCAGGTCCTTTGTTTGCTGGTAGGAAATAAGACGAATGCTGTGCTAACCAGCATTCCCTCTGGACCCCAGGGAGGCCCTGCAATTCCTAACAGAAGGGCAACTGGCTTCTAGCTGATGGACAATCACACAAGACCTGAGGGTTACCCTTGGTATAAGATGCAAAACTATGTCCAAACCTACTGACTTTCATCTTCAAATTTTCAAGTCTGAAATTTCAATTTTGAACACTTCAAAACTTTAAATATACCAAACCCACAGAATGTTGAGATCCCGTAGAAAACTGAAGGGGTTATACCAGCCCTCCACTGGAAGTGGCTGCATGAAGATCACAGGAAAATAAGTCTTTAGGGAACCAAAGATGAGTCTTTGTGTTTGCTCACTTCTTTCAAAACAATCATCTGCCTAAGAGGAGGAGAAATACAACCTGGATAAGACATTCCATCGCATCTGGGACCAAGAGACAGGTAGAAAAGGCATACCAAATGATCTTGACCAGTAATAACTGGGAGGGAGCAGGGTTTTCCATGACAAGCTTAGAGTTGGCAGTGAAAGCATAACAAATAGTCTCCCTCCAACTGCTCCTAACACTCTGGTGTCCTTCAACTGATGCCTTTCTTGGGTTTTGTACAAATGATGTAGAAGTCCCTTCTGCCACAAGCGCTCAAAACGGGGGAGAACAGAACAACAAGCGACAGAACAGAAAAATTTCTTCAAATGTAGAAACAAATTAAGAACTCACTTCGTTCCTGCACTTTAAGAAACAGCAACACCCCTCGCTGAACACTAAAACGGTTTCACTCTATCTTCTAACACCATTTAAATTTAATGTTTAACATTAACGTTCTGAGAGAATGACGGTTGCAGAAATGTCCAGCAATTTACAACCTGGCGTTTTATTTCAAATACGTAACATCCTGCTACTTGCCAATATTGTTAAAGGTTTGTAAAAGGCGATGATCGCCATCTTCCAAAATGTTTTCTGCTCTCAGGATGTCACCACTCCAACAGTAAAAGAATTCGATTTCAAAAAATTCCAACTCGAAGTTCTCCAGATCATCAGGACCCTCTGCCAAGACAAGGAAACATTCCTTGAAGAGATTGCCGAGAGGCAGGAGGATGAAGATGAGGACATCTTTTTCACTACAGCGCTTTCGACTCTGACATCAGAAGGTCCTGTGCAGGCCCCGGCCGAAGAACTAACAACGCCCTCCGGTGACCAGGCAGCAGGGGACCACAGACCTCATCGGCCGCCGCAGCGGAGACGCACCAGGCCGTGGCTGCAGAGCAAACGGACCCCGAGGCGTTATTACCCGGCGTCAAAGCAAACAAGGCCAACACCATCCCAGGACGACGTGGACGAGTCTTTGGCCGAAGCCTTTTCTTTCCTTTTTCGAGAGGCCCCAGTTGAGCCAGGCTCCTGGGACCCGGGTCTCCGGCCGGCCCCTCCGCCAGAGATGGACCTCGGCTGAAGATATGATTCTAATGGAGGGCGTCCGTTTACATGGACACCGTTGGCATCTGATGGCACGGATGTATCCTGAGCTAAACCGAGAGCCCTACATGTTAAAACAGCGATGGGAGACTTTAACAGAAAATGGGCTGGTTTAGGGTCCTCTTCCTCCCTCCTCCCCCTGTGGAGGCGGGGCCACATTTTGATATATATTCGCCCTTTGGCCTAGACTTGTGTTTTATATCTGTTTTTAACGCTTTTTTCTGCAATATTGTTTTTATGATGGTTTTACTGATATTGTTGATTTATTGTTGTAAATTTATGTGTTTTGATTTGTTTTTATATTGTGATGTTGGGCAAGGCCCCATGTGAGCCGCCCCGAGTCCCTACGGGGAGATGGGGCGGGATACAAGAATAAAATTATTATTATTATTATTATTATTATTATTATTATTATTATTATTATTAATTCACAAAACAAACTAGCATTCAGGTAGTAGTTTTTAATTTGTAAAATCTTAATGCAGGAGTGTTTTCAAAAAATATTCTAAGCACACTGCTTCTAACCTGGATGAGAGTTAGTCCCGACCTTTTCTACTCAATGAGCGGTCCATAGACCAGGAAACACCCGAATACCACCACCACCCCTTTCTGTATTGCTCATCCCAGTCAGTGGGTCCAGATGCAAATTCTTGTGATTTGCATCTTTAGCAGAAGGAAACCAGACAATACTGGGATATGAGCAAGATGATGACATGACAGTATTCACATCCACCTGTCTGCTACAGACTCCTGCTCCTCTCACTCTTCTGCCAGAAAGAAACACTAGGAATAACAATATTATTTCAATGCAACTCAAAAGAGGCCAAGGGCTCACGGGCTGACCAAGCCGCTCCACTGAGATTCAACCCTCCTTCATCTACCACTGCTTCTTGGGCTCACACCTATGGATATGCCGTATGTGGTTTTGGCATCCCAACAAGCATCCACTGTGATGATCCTGCCCCAGATCCCCCTAAATTTAAACACGAGCATTTAAGTATTTCTTGCACAACATTAAATGTCCCTTTTCCAGCAATTTGAATCCAATTACATTTTGCACGAAAACAGGCTGGACAAGCACTGCCCCATCGTTTTGCTAGTCATCCAAGAACAGTTGCCTACCAGAGATCTGCATTCCTCATTTTACACAATACATACCGACTCATAGTTAGCTCCACATCTTCCGGCAATGAGGAGTCCTCAGCAGTTGAGTAACTGCTAAGCTGAAGTCACACAGTTCTCTTTCTTTCCCAACAAGTCACAAACTGATCCTAAGGCACACATCAGGTCCGGCTCCACCATGACACATTGCTTCTGGGTAGGAAAAAATGGCATCGGTTCAGCTGGTTGTAATGTCATTGTCTTCTGCATGATGCATCCCTGAGCAGTTCAGAAATGTCCCATTTGAAAATAGTGTGACACATTGTCAAGCTATTTCTTCAGGGAAAGAGGCAATCTTCGTACTCCAGGAGGTCACAACTTGCATTGTGAAATCCATAGACGGGGTTATGACTTCTCTTGTGTGCCTCTTATGCTCTTGTAGTATAAATGGGTAGCTAACCTGAAATTGCAGACTAAGGCTAATGCTACATCATGAACGTGAGTAGCTATAAGGGAATTTTGTGAGACTGTGAAGGGTCCTGGAACTACGACTCCAAGACAGGGCTCTGTGTCTGTTGCTTCTAATTTGGTGGGGTGGCAAGCAAGTGATAGCACCAAGGAAAGTTGCCTGCCACATAAGGATGAAAAAAAGAGCTTTGAATGAGGAGTTAAGAGAAGGAGATGGATATGTTTAGCACCATGCTTGCCTTTTGGGTTTTGACGACACCTCCTCATGCTGAATGAGTAACACCTTTGGCTTCAGGCCTCCCCCGTGACTGAGCTTCCAGCACTCATCTGCACCAACAACACACACAAGGCTGAGCACAAGGCCCCTCCTGAAGCTTCTAAGGCTCGCTCTGTGGGCAAGTCAGATGTTTGAGTCACTCTGCCCCTCCCGCCTTTTTAGACAGGAGTGATTCACAGAGGTCCTCCCCATGTTTTTGAGAAGTCATGGAAGTAGCATCGTTTCAAGAACCATTAGGAATAGGAGCTCACAGTCTGATGGAGGAATTACAAAAGCTGCTTCATGAGCTAAGAATGTTCATACAATCAGAAGCACAGAAAATCCGAAGGCCAAGCCTAAATCATGTCAGAATGGAATGTATATATACTACTGAGCAAATACCGGCACACTCCAAGTCATTTTTAAAAGAAAAGGTAGTAATGTGCTAATCCACTAAGCACTGAAATACCTTTGATTTGACCAAAGATAGTTTTTCTATATATGTAAAAAGTTTTCCCTGAATCTAGCAAGGTTTTCAACCAATCCAAAGCGTCTTGGTAAAGTGAACCTCAGAATCCTGAATATGAATGAGATCTCATGCTCCATGGAAAAAAACGTGATAGGCCTCCAAGAACATGGCAGCTCAAAGATAGGCATCAATGCACATTGAACCTGATTAGTCACAGAGAAATGTCCACATTTTAACTCTTCATAATTCAGTATAAGATTATGGCTTGAAGAAAGAGGCCTCCAGACAAAGTGGCTCGCCTTTTGCTCTGAAGTAATCTTCTCAATTTATCAAAAGGCAGAGATTAAATACCGCACAGGCTCTTCATGGCTGAACTGAGTCACAAGTTGGCAAAAGCTTAGCTTCTGTCATCACAAAAAGAGCTATCGTTACAAGGAGGCGGAAATAGTGAAGTAAAAAAGCAGAGCATAAAAGGAAACTGGAGAACAGATATAAATATCTTGATTACCAATCACCAACTGTTGTTTAAATATAAGTTAAATGACACAATACACCAAAAGCCAAAAGCTTCCTCAGGAAAAGAAACAACAACGCAAGCTAATAACCAATGCACTGTTCTAACAGCATCATACTTTTATATTTGCACTGTGAAAAATGCACCTGTTAAAAACCTGATCAAAATACGTCTCCAGAACTTTTGCGTATTTCTCCTCTTCATGAAAAGTATAGCTACATGAGTTGAAGGAGGCTGTCTGTTGATTACATTTTAGCATTATCTTCAAATGTAAGAAATGTTGTAATCCCTCTGCCTGTTACATTTAAGAAACCCACCTTAATGAAACAATACTTCAAATAATCAAGACAGCGACTTGCCTGCCACACATCAGGAAAGTGGTCTCAAAAGCTAATGACCTGAACATCTTTGAGGAATACCTTGCCTTTTGGAAGGGCACGCATGGCGAACGTCCAGAAGACAATCATCTCAATGTAACATTGCCTGAGGGCAGGATCCTAATCCATTTAAACCCAACACTGTCCAAACACCGTGTCTTAATCCACTTAAATGCAACACTGACAAAAGAAGCCTTTAGATGAGAGTCCCAAATTAAAGAGCGACAGTGTTCAAGGGAATCCTCCTACAGGCTATTCAAGACAGAAGATGGTGCATTTTAACACATTACACAAATTCAGTTTTGGACACAATAAGATGTCTAGGTGTGATGATGGCTGTCTTAAACACAAATCAAAACAGATACCATGGGACTACTGCTAATATTGCCCTCTCAAACTTACAGTAATTAATACACTAAGCCATTATGATAATTTATTTATCCCTATCCCCTTCTCACTGCAATGGGTTACTTATGTCCCCCCATCTGTTCTTTGCAAGCAGCAGCTTATATTTAGAGCATGAAGAGGGTTCTCTCAATTTGGGACATGGATTGTTTCCCTGTAAACCTTTCGGCTTTAAAAGGATTGTTTGTCAGCAAATAAGCTGCCTCCACCCAACTTCAATTGTTCTGAAATACAAGACGTTTCTGATTCTCTAAAAACAACCCCCCTTTACTAGATTACTCTTAGAAGACAATGACATTTTAATTTAGTAGCTGTTTAGCATTTTGTCTCAGACCATCTAATAACAAGAGTTAATCCCTGGAAGGATGAGAAAAACACTATCAGATTGAAAAAGAGTATTATTACAGACATTACAAAACAGAGGTATAAGATGTATGGTCTTGTGACTGTTCGACATGGTTCAATTCCTATTTGTCAGTTCTGTCACTGTTTGTGAATGATGGAACTTGCAGTCCAGCACCATTTGAAGAGCCAGACATTCCTCATATGGAGAAGAGCAAATGGCCTGTAAAGAAAGTATGTGTTCAAGCTCAGAAGGGGAAAGGCTTGGAAGTGGATTTCCACAAAGCCGATTTGATTGGGAAAAAGGTCTTTTGCTTAAAGACAAAAAGTAAAGGAAATATGTATACTAAGGAACTAACTAGCTAAATCAGAAAGAAACCACAGGCTAAGCCAGAAAACACCAACTTGCATTTGACAGATTTTGCTTTGCCGTGACACAGAAAGTCATTGCAAGCCAAGAATGTTAGGAAAACTTCATGCTGCAGTGGGAGAATCTGGAGAAGACCAAACAAGAGGTATTTAAATCCTGAGGCTTTCTGAAGGACATACTTTACAAGGCAATTCAGAGATCCACTGACACTGGCAGCAACTGAGTGAAATGAATGGGATTGCATTAGTATAGAAAGAAATTTACGCCCGTATCGGGTGCTATAAACTATGAACTACAAAATTAAACATTGTCTGCCTATCACAAGCACCCAGTCAGCACAAGTGTTGACTAGCCCATTTCGCTGTAGTCAGAATGCAGATGGATCAATTACCACTCAAACTACAGAACCAGGATCCTTCTACAGAATCATTTCACCGCTTCCCAAGTAGGAAAAGGAAGCAGATCCCTGTGGAATGGCAGAACTTCCACACTGGCTGAAATCTCCTCTTAAGATGGAAGCATTTCATCATTTTCACGATTCAAATTGTCCCGCTATTGATTTAAACAAAAGGTTGTAAGTAAATGGAAGAGAAAAGAAACCCAGTGATTTTTGCAAGATACACTGATACGCCAGTCCTCAGTCTAAATTTCTTGCACTCTTATGCACATAGCACTGGAAATTTGCCACTATTTAGGTTGCTTCTGAGAGTTAAGGAGTCAAAAGATCAGCACCGAGACACATGAGTCAGGATACAGTGGCATCTTCATTGTAGGATAAAGCCCGGGTTCGGCGGGAGACGAGGCGGGGGTCTTTGGGGAAGTGCTGGTGGGTACTGGTGTGCAAACTGAGTTGGGTATCCCGGCTGTGGCATTTGCGTTGCAGGTGGCATTCCTGTTCGTGGGGGAAGTGGAGGGTACGCGATCCCTGAAAAGGGAGCGGCTTGCCCGGAGTTCATTGCAGCTGTAAATGGGGTCGGAAGGCGTCCTGCTGGGGCTGCGGATGCTGCAGGAGGTGGAGGGGGATTGCGACGAGGCACCACCGAAGGAGGGGCGTTCGCTTCTGAAGCCTGAAGTCCCGGGGCCATCTCTGCCGCTCTTGGCTGAGGCACCAGAGGGAATTTGGGGCCCTTCAGCACCATCTCTTGGAGCTTCTCAATTTTGACTCGCCGTAAGTGAGCCAGCTTTCTTTGGTTTTGATATTCATCAATAAAGGCATCCAAGGGCACTTCGCCATCCAAAAACTTCTCAGCCATGTTCTGTTGCAAAGAATAAATGAAGCATTAGGAAGGGACGTGTTGCAGAAGTGCAAACCTTATTCTAACATTGGGATATATTTGTCCCCTTTGTTTCTTATTCCTCGAGGAAGAAAAAAGAGCTGGCAAGTCAGGATACAGTTCAGTAAGACCCACTATACATGATCCCTGTGTTCCAATATTTCTGGCAGGTATGGATCTCTTTTCTTCTATTTTAAAGATGCAAAGGATTGAACCTGACAATTATAACATTCAATGTATGCCGATCTTCTAACCTGTGGGCTTTCTCTCCTCATGTTTGCTTTCTCTTAAACATGATCTGCCACCAGCTCTTTTTATGCCAGCTCACATGTACAACCTTGATCATACCTTAGACACTCCCTTTGCACAATGCGAGAGACATAGCAAGGCAACCTGAAATCATTAATGCAACACCCAAGGAAGCTTCTCCCTTTCCACCCTGAGTCTGTGAGTCAGTGTAATAATTTTATTCATTTAAATGTCATCCTTGGACAACATTTGGAAAGATTGTAATGAACACCCAAAAGGTAAGCCCTCTGAGGTCAAAGCCAGATCGATGCTGGCAATTCAGTTCTCTAAGATTCATCTACTGACCTCAGTATCTTCTTCAATCTTAGCCCCTTCTGTCTGAAGAAGTGCTAGAAGCGTCTCCAAGGAAGCATTACTGGATTGTCTGTCTGCAAATGGAACAAAAGAAGCAAAAACTATTAATCAAAGCAGAGATGTTAAATATAAAAAGTTCAGATGTCTGAGTTTTAAAAAATAATAAATCAAGAATGAAATACACCAACCGAAGTGCAATACACAGTTATACTGACTTCAGAACTGCCTAAAACTGATAAGGCAAGCATTTGCGGTATTTTCTTCTTCTTAAAAGTAGAGATTAAAATGAATGGAAGGAAAAAAAAACCAGATAAAACAATATTGTGGGAAAAGGAGGGGTTGAGATATTTTCCTCACTTCACTATAACCACTATCATTATGACTTCAAAGTGAACATCGATCAGAGAGTTTCTTTGCTAGAAATAAATCTAATATCTGAGCCAATATTCTGACTGCTTTAACAGATAATAAAATGCTGAATTTAGCCTTTTGTTTTCAATTCAGAGGCCCACTGCAGCTTTGGTAAAAGAACAAACCACTAAAGAAGTTATCAAGAAATTTAACTGATTTTCCTGTAGCCACCCTGAGACACTTAGATGAGATGGTACAGATTTAGAGGCAACTCCCTTTTTCATGATCTACAGTACCTGTCCATAGATGACCATTCCAGTACTTTAGATTTAAATCAAGGCCAGAGTACATTTTGTTCAGTTTGAAGGAAAAATGTTGTTACAAACCATGTCTCAGTATTGGGAAAGACAGAATGCAATGATATAAAATGTTCAGCAGAAATAGACAAAAAATTTCTGAAGCACGCAAGGTCATACATGTGGCAAAGACAACTATGTGACATATCCATTCTCCCACATTTCAAAGAAAAGAAAGATAAGACTTCGTTGCCACCAGAGAAATATTACCTAGCTTGGTTTTCTTTATCTGATATGCTTCAAAGAGAACTTGGAGATTCTGGTACTTTTGTGTCAATGTAGACTTTAGCGCATCCAGCTTTGGCTGGTATAAGAGATTGCCTTCTGCCAGGCTACGGTTGCTGGCAAGAGTCATGTCTTTGCTGAGCTGAACATTTTGGGCCTGCAAAAGAATAAGACACAGTTAAATGCAAAGTCCAATGTAGACATTCAAATACTTCTAAGATTCCCACTGGGGAGCAAACGCCATGGTGAATATCATTTGGATCTTTTTGTCAGCTCCTAGTAGATATTGCATGAGGCTGCAGCAAAAGAAGAGGAGGAACAGTGGAATTTTACTGTCTTGGTTGAGAGGATCCTCCAACCAGATCCTGCTGCAACCTGGCTTCCTTGCTTCACCAAATGTTACAAAAACCTCCAACTCCGAGAATCAGTGCCTGAATTTTCTTCCCTCCCACCTTCTTTTTCCTCCAGTGGCATCTTTATATGCTGAGAAACATATAACAAGCTGCTGGGAACAAAAAGCCAGACTGGTTTCAGAAATCTGGAATAAAATTCTGGTTCATCTGTCGGCTGTATCTTTCAATGCGTTTGTCAATGCTCTGTCCCCCCCCCCCCCCCCCCCAACATAAATGGAAAAAGGGTATGTCAGACAGAGACTTTTAAATATGAAATAAGTCTATCATAAGATGCCAGAAGGTGGGGGCCACTAAATGCCACAGGGTAAAACAGACAAAGCTAATCTACTTATACAAGCTACTGGGTGATATTCCTGCAGAAGTCCCACTGAAAGAATGCGGAGCTGTATAAGCACATGAGTGAAAAGAGAGGGGGCAGTGACTGAATGTGAAGCCCCGATATCACAAGTTCTCAAAAGATAGATCTGCCATTTGAATCGATTGGAAGACAGAGTGCAATAGGAGGAGATGCCATTTTCAAGAGACACTCTGAAATCCAAACCCTACAGGGAAAGTTGGCTTGGCAGCATCTCACATGCAACTGCATGAGATTGGTATATCAAAGGGGAAATTGTAAGGTCTGAACTCAGTTATTCAGTAGGAATGAACAGGAGGATAGTGTTTCGCCCAGTGGGATAGGGAGAACAAGACCCTATTTCCTCAATTATAGAAATCTGATAAAGAGCTCTTTCTTGCATTCAAACATGAGTGTGGACAAACGTTGTTCTCATCAGAGACTGGATCTCTTTCTTCATGAACACACTTCCCTCCTACAATATACACTGGCACATACGATTTCTTCCAAGCATTCATGCCGCATGAAGGTTCAAGCCAGCTTTCCCCAACTTGGCATCCTCCAGATGAACTCGAATACAACTATCTCCTACGCCAGCTGTGGAATTACAGGGGTTGTAGTCCAACACATAAGTGGGGGATCAGCTCAGGAGAGACTGGTTTTAAATAATGGATTACAAAGTAAATTTGGGTACCAACTGTTTTACAACTCCTATGCAATGACCATGTGGAATAGCAAAAGCAGATTTTACCTATCTTGGTCATCTGCCTACTTCACAGGAATAAATGAGTTATACATCCTGCAGTGCTGATCAGTCTTTCTTTAATCATACACCATATGGCAAAAACAAAGATATTAAAAGCCACATTATAATTATCAATGAGTCAGAGTGAGTACTAGCTAGTCCAGTACTATTGGCAGGCCTCCTGGAAGATAAGGTAATAGTTAATGGATGACTAGTGATAGCCAACTAGCAATGGCTGGAAGCATATGCCTGACCACTGTATGAAACAATGCTTCATACAGAACTCTCTGCCTGATCTAACCAGGTTCTTCTTACATCATGCCAGACTGGGTTCTCCAGGGAACTTTTAACCTGACATGGTTCCCACAGGGTCTTCTAACTACCCCCTCCCTTCACTTCAGCTTTGCATTTCCTGCATTTCTCTTCCCTCTTTTCTGTATCCTGGTAACATATCCTCTTAATTTCTGATTTTATTATACTGTATCTTTTCCTTCTCACATTCTATTTCTATTTAACAAGTTCAAGTGTTTCAAGCATGAAACAGAAATAAATTAATCGGGGAGGAGGATACAGATTTTTTAAAAAAAATACAGGCCAAAGTTTGCAACAAATTAAAGAATTCCACCTGTTTTGCAAACAAAGTGACTGTTCACAGAACAGCTAGACTGCTTAGAACATTTGCTGTAAACAAAAGGATTTACGTCCAACCCCCAAAATACTCCTAGGCAAAATCCTTCTAAACTTTTTCCAGACAGAAGAGGGGCTGCTTCTCTCATTTATGGCTCCATTAATTTGGTTCTGAAGCTTTAATAACTATATTTATATAACATCCACATTGTGACTCAGAGGGAAGGATTAAGAGCGTCAAAAGCAGCAGCCTGGAATCAAGACAAATTAGAAACTACAAGCCATGTCACGTGTCTCAATAACAAGTGGGGATGTATGGTACAAATGGGGCAGGCTCAAACACTACGAGAGCATGCCTTTATACTAGGGGTCCCTAAACTAAGGCCCTCCAAGGTCCTTTACCAGACCCTGTTCTTAGGATCGCCCTACGTCTGAAATGATTTGATGGCACACAACAACAACAATCCCATTAACTTGACTCTCTTATCAGCCAAAGCTGTGATGGAGAAAACTTTTGAGAATACCATGGAAAACCAAAAAGACAACAATTTGATCAGCGAGCAAAGCAAGTCTTAACTCTCACTAGAAGACAAAATCACTGAACTGAAGCTGGCATGAGACAATGACTCTCTGGAAAAGATAATGCTTGAGAAGTTGTAAAAGAGGAAGGCCGCATCACAGATGGAAGGAAGCCAAGGATGTCCTATGTTTGCAAGACCTGAGCAGGTTTGTTGATGTTGCTCTTGGAAGTTGCTCATTTCAAAGCACTGCCATAAATCAAAGCTGACTTGACCTCAAACAACCATAAATATTTCAAAGCTCAACAGGTCTAGCTTTTAAATTGAACTATTGTAACATGAAAACAAGCCAAAATGAACCAAGGCAGACCTAAATTAATGCTAATCATCTAAACCATCAAGAAGTGTGAGCCACTCACTCAATGGCTATTTACAATTTTGCAGCTGTTCTCAATGAGTTCCATTTCTCTCATTCTATATCAGTGAGAAATAGAGTACGAAAAAGTGTGTGTGCAAGGTCCAATTGGGGACATTGCAACATGCCATCTCCCTTCTCACACAGCATATGGCACACCAGCTGACAACGCTGCATTCTGGTTTGCTTCAGATCACTCCTAAGAAAAAAAACCAATATATTAAGAAACCTGGCTCTCTTCTTCTTTTTTCTTGAAAGCCATAGTGATTCAAAGAGTTTTAATGCACTTAGATAGCAGTCCTAGGTTTATTTTAGAGCAGAATGGGAGTCTGGGTATTTTCACTGCAGGTTATGATTAAGTAATAATCTTATTAAATAACTAGCAGCTGCCATATGGAGCTCTGACCTACCACTATTCCGCAAGTATTTACTTTCTTTTGGGTTCTGAAGGGAGAGTAGAGAATGGGAGAATTGATGGATAAGAAACAGCAATTTTTCCTACCACAAATTACCAGATAACTACAAGACAGTTCTTAACATGCAGAGTTTGCCAAGTTTAGCTATAGGAAATAATGTCTGTCCACAGGGTACAACTAAGGGTACAACTACAAATATCTTCTGAAATGAGATATCCAAAATAAGACTAATCCCAAACACTCACCACAATCTGGCAAATCCAGTTATAATCATGATCTTACTTTGGCAGATGCTACAGCAAGGAATTCTGTCAGCGTTTCCATTTCACTTTTTGTACAAAGAGGGGATTCAGAGACACTCATATTTACTGGATAGCAACTTTTAAAGATTAATTCCGACTTCAAAAAGCATACTCTCATATCCCAGTATTAAAGCTCCACAGTTGAATGCCATACTTACAATAATAAACAAAAACTTAGATATAACTCTGGCATCCCGCAAAATATGAGTGGTGGAATTGATTCTACAGAAAATGTTCAGTCATCCTGAACTGTGGCTTTCTATAAACATGTGGATCTGTAAGTTGGTTTTTAACGTGACCTTCCTTATTGCTTCTGGATGAAGTTGACTCCTCCACAGCCTCAACTCAATTCAACATTTCTCTCTGCTTTTATACTCCAAAACATTCATAGAATCATAAGAGTTGGAAGAGAACACATGGGCCATCTAGTCCAACCCCCTTCGGTCATGCAGGAAAAGCTGTATTCAAACACATCTGAAGAGTGCCCAAGATAATGTGAGTAAAAACGTATGGAATACTATGTCATTATAATATCCACATTCATAACAATGCCCGTTGTATGGCTCATTCTAGGAAAATCTCACCTAAAGCCTATGCAATGAGAAATCTGGGAGACAGAAGAGAAGTTTATATTTGTTAGATATAGGCTTTTCCTAATTGGCTAACCACAAGAGAAGAGAGAAACCCAGCCTGTAGTTATAGGCATATTTAATTAGTAGCCTTAAAACCTAATTTCATGTTGGCAAAGAGAACATGACCACATTCATAGAAGAGCTGGAGAACAGTACTATGGAGCCAAGGAATCTGGGCATCTATGGGGCTTTTTCCCTTTTGAAAGCAGTTTATGATAACACAAAGGACATTATGAAAACATGATCACAACTGAATCGTTCTGTAGTCAAATCTTTCACACCATGACTTTACATGACACAGATTACAATTTTAGTTTTTTTATTGTGAAGTGTATCATTTAGTAACAATACTTCAAACTTATTCAAGAACAGAAATTTCTTGAATGAATATAGCAATATTGAGCATCCGGAATGAATGTAAAGCACAGAGGGTCATACTTAGCTACAGATCTGTATATAAAAGCCACAAAAATGCAAGCCTTCAAACTTTTGGATACCTCACTAATGTATCATTTTCTCATGAAGAACAATGAGAAAACCATTGCAACATCCTTATAGCCTTGAAAACAACACATTATCAGTAAACTTGATACAATCTTAGCTGCAAATTATAGTTTCTTCAGTTTAGAAAGACTGCTTTTCAGAACTGTAGTCTAGGCATTCCTCCTGTTAACAGGCTGGTTTTGAGGTTCTGTATTCAATGGTTACTAACGAATGACTAGAAACTCAAGATCCTCCCTCTCCCTTTATGAATTCCAGACAACAAAAGACCACAGAGCCAAGCAGCAGAGATTTCTATGGGCTCAGAAGTTCTTTATTTGACCAGTGGTTGCATTAAACCAAGTAATTCAAAAGTGAGTGAGAGGAAAATGTTGGCACGACTTGTTTGCCATAGCAAAAAAGTAGAAAACGACTGGGAAGGTGAGAAAGTCACATGCTGGAAAGGCGGGGGTTTGTTTAATTAGCAAAGTTTAAATTTACTAACTTGGGCGAAGCTTAAGAGAGGGGTCTTGTTTTATTTTCAAAAAACTGAAAGGAGAATTGTATTCAAAATGTAAGAATAATTTGATTTCTGTCACTTTCTTCATCATTTTTCATGGTTTCAAATACAAGGAAATCAACAGAAGAAATGCTTCTGCAAATTATCTGACTGTTCCAAAAGCAATTGTTGAGCAACAGTTTTTTTGCTGCTGGGTAAAACATGAAAGAGCAATGCTCAGACCAAAGGGGAAGGAGAGGGCCCACCTTTTGTAACACTTCCCCTTAACTATGAGAATCCTGGGAAGAGGCAAAGTTTCACTAACATTGAGAGGGACAGGGGATGATGAGGCTGTAGATTTTAAACACGTCATAATATTAGGACTGAAGAGGGGGCTGAAAAGTCATACTCCATCTGTCACTGAAGCAAGCTGAAATTAACAATGAATCCAAGCTTCCCTCATGGAACTGAGTTACCAGATGTCCTTCCTTTTAAGGGAGTGCCCCTTTTCATCAGACACATGAAAGCTGTACAGAGCCATAATGGGAGCCTCCCTCTTTTCAAAACTTCTCTCGGTCGGTTGGGGTTAGCTGTACCTCTTCAAGTTTTGTTAAGGGTGTGCCAGACCCACGAAAGAGGAGCTCATGTGTTTGCTGCACAGGACTGACTGTAGAGACAGGCAAACCTCTGTGCTGTCTTTTTTCCATACACTCAGAAACTGTCTGTGTAGGAGGTTTCCAAGTCTCTGTTTCTCCCCCCCCCCTTCCCTCACCTACCCACACAACACAGCACATGATTCAAACCTGACGTTCTCCCTATCTCAGATTGTGGGCTCATTTGTCATAAGACTGCTTTACTGACATCTCCTACTGGGCACACGGATCCTATTCTCATCTTGGGCGGAGGTGGAAGGGCCACGGGAAAGCCCAATAGAGACCATAACCATCTCAAGTTGGCTTTAATATCTCACAACAGGGGGCAAACTTCAAATCAAATCATTTAAAGATGAAAACGTACACGGATATAACATCCCAGCACACAGTCCCAACTCTTTCGCCAACAGGCAAGGGTCCATGGCTCAGTCTTGACAATGTTTGGTCCAAGTATTAAAAGGAAGTGGAAGAAAGTGGAAGGAGGAGGTTTGGTTCAATTGCCCTGGCAGCTACATTTCCCACCCCCAAAGACATTATTATGGCTTCATATATCAAGTGAAGCTCTGGGAGTAATGCAGAGTTCAAAGTGAGGGGATGATTACAACGACCATAATTTAGTGAAGCCCTTTTCCTAATTCCGAAATTCTAATTTATAAAGCAATGGGATGAAGGGGAAGACAATTTTCCTATCTTACCCTCCAAAAGCAGGTAAAGATATGGGCCATACTTTGCTAGGGAGATTGTGGGTGCAATTTTTTTTGGGGGGGGGAGAGGTTAAATGTAATTTTAATTGTATTTATATCAACACTCATATTTGTTTTTTTATTTCAATTTTTGTATTTGCTTTGTTTTACATTGTCATTAGATTGCGTGGTTGTTAGCCACCTTGAGCCCACACAAGCAGAAAGGCAGGGTATACATAAAGTTAATATAACAATAATAACAAATAATAGCAAGGTAAAAGTGGCATACTTTTGCTTTGCTTCAACTGCTGTCAAGCCAAGCTATTCAATCCCCATGGACGTTTGCTTGCAGTTAAGCTATGCTAAAGACACAGGGATTTACTTCTGAGTCTATTCATAATGGCTTAAGATGAAATACTCGAGGTGACATCGTTGGGGGAACCTGAGGGTGCATGTCCAATGTAAAATCAATGCAACTTGGCCCTGCTTTAACTGCAATGGCTGTGTGTGATGGATTGATGGGAGCTGTAGTTTGTGTGTGTGTGGCAGATTGTATGGGAGAAGGCGATCCTTTAGGGAACCTGGACCCAAACCATGTAGGGCTTGAAAGGTCAAAAACATCACCTTGTACTTTGCCTGGAACCTAACTGGCAGCCAGTGGAGTGACTTTAGGATAGGTGTAATATGTATGTGTATATATATGAATTCATATTTATTTACAAGGACTAAAACCATGCATTGGATCTCCTGAGATATATATACAGACACATATCCATACAGAATTTGGATTTACTTACAAGGACTACAACCATGCATTAGATCCCTGAGATTGATTTATACACACACACACACACACACACAGTAGAGTCTCACTTATCCAAGACTCGCTTATCCAAGGTTCTGAATTATCCAAGGCATCTTTATAGTCAATGTTTTAATATAGCATGATATTTTGGTGCTAAATTCGTAAATACAGTAATTACAACATAACATTACTGTGTACTGAACTACTTTTTCTGTCCAATTTGTTGTATAACATGATGTTTTGGTGCTTAATTTGTAAAATCATAACGTAATTTGATGTTTAATAGGCTTTTCCTTGATCCCTCCTTATTATCCAAGATATTCGCTTATCCAAGCTTCTGCCGGCCCGTTTAGCTTGGATAAGTGAGACTCTACTGTATATGAATCCAGATTTATTTACAAGGACTACAACCATGCATTGGATCCCTGAGATATATATACAGACACATATACATACAGAATTTGGATTTACTTACAAGGACTACAACCATGCATTGGATCCCTGAGATTTGTGTGTGTATGTATGTATGTGTGTGTGTGTGTGTGTGTGTATATATATATATATATTCGTATTCATATCTGTATTTCCAAACTGTTCAGCAGACTAAACCCCAGGTGGGTTTGAAGTTTTCCCGAACTGGATTCTATTTTTTGTTTTTTAGCAAGACACCAATATGCCATCTACTTCTAACAAAGGCCTGGCCAAGTTTTGGCCAAGAAACCCCAAAACATATTAAATACAGTAGAGTCTCACTTATCCAAGCCTCACTTATCCAAGCCTCTGGATAATCCAAGCCATTTTTGTAGTCAATGTTTTCAATATATCATGATATTTTGCTGCTAAATTTGTAAATACAGTAATTACAACATAACATTACTGCGTATTGAACTGCTTTTTCTGTCAAATTTGTTGTATAACATGATGTTTTGGTGCTTAATTTGTAAAATCATAACCTAATTTGATGTTTAATAGGCTTTTCCTGAATCCCTCCTTATTATCCAAGATATTCCCTTATCCAAGCTTCTGCCGGCCCGTTTAGCTTGGATGAGACTCTACTGTACTAGTTTTTGATTTTTTTAAAACAAATTTTTATTTGAGACCGCTCATCTTTCCCTTCCTAACTTTGCTCCAGTAAACCCCACTTGGGCTTCTGGGCGACGAAAACAGCGGTGGCAGTCTTTCTTAGTCAAAGAATGCCCCAAATTCTGAAGGCGAGAAATCAATCCAAGAACACTCCTAGAGTTTAGTTGCAGCCCTAACTCCATTGAAGTCGCTGAAGTGACGGTGGCTTCTGAGAAATCTGAAGGGAAATTGGACTAAAGCGAGATTGAGGCTCAACGTCAAGACGAATGGGGAACAATAGGGTGGAGAGGAAAGACTCTGGGAAGGACGGGTTTCCCAGGAAACCAGGCCAGGGCTGTCCCATTCCTGAGGGAGGACTGACTCTCTCTCCCGCCTTCCCTGCCTTACCTCCTCCATCTCGAGGGCCATGTTTTGGAGCTGTTCCTCATCCTCCAGGAGCTCGTTGAGTTGGTGGAGGCTGAGGGCCTCGAGGCGCCGCACGTCCACTGCCATGGCGGGGGAAGACCGAGGCGAGGCAGCCCGGCGCGGAGAGACGACACACAGCGAGCTCCTCTCCCTTCGCTTCCCCTCCGTCGACTGGCGCGCTCTTCGCCGCCCCTCCCGCCTCCCTGGGCGCTCCACCGGAAGTGCCGCGGCGGCTCTTCTCTGGGACCTCCTCTCCTCCCTCCCCTCCTTGGCTCCCTCGCCTCCAGGTAGGGGCGGGAGAGCGAGGAGAGGGGCAGAGCGGGAGAGAGCGGCTACTTCCCGCCCCGTCCTCAAGAGCGGCCTCTACTGGAGAGATGGCGCGTGACTACCCAAAACAAGGCGACGGGGGAAAAAAAGAGAACAGCGCGCGCATGCGACGTAGCGTTGGGAAAAAGAGCGGGAAGCGAAAAAGGTACCCGTTTGGCCTCTGAGGGCGCTTCCACTCAGCCCTATTTCCCAGAATATCAAGGCAGAAAACCCCACATTATCTTTGAACTGTGTCCACACTGCCATATATTCCAGTTCAAAGGAGAACATGTAGGATTTTATTCAATTGTGTGGAAGTGGCTCCAGTTCAAAGCAAGAAATGTGGGATATTATTCAGCTATGTGACCTGGGTTATATGGCAGTGTGGAAGGCGCCTTACATAAACCAGGGCCCTGTCCACACAGCCCTATATCCCAGAATATCGAGGCAGAATAACCCACACTATCACCTTTGAACTGGGATATCGGAGTCCACACTGCCATATATTCCAGTTCAAAGCAGAAAATATGGGATATTATTTAGCTGTGTGGAAGGGGCCCTTATTGCCGTTTAATTGAAAGCCTACTGATTTAGAGAATCCGACAAGAAAGGATAATTTGTTATCGGTAAGAGGTCTGAGGGAAAGAAGGAATAATACACATTTTTATATTGTGATTTGTTACTGCAATAATATATATTGTGATAATATAATATGTACAATGTGGAATACAGTAGAATCTCACTTATCCAACACTCACTTATCTGGATTATCCGAGGCATTTTTGTAGTCAACTTTTTCAATATATCATGATATTTTGATGCTAAATTCATACAGTAATTACAACATAACATTACTGTGTATTGAACTACTTTTTTTGGTAAAATTTGTTGTATAACATGATGTTGTGGTGCCTAATTTGTAAAATCATAACCTAATTTGATGTTTAACAGGCTTTTCCTTAATCCCTCCTTGTTATCCAAGATATTTGCTTATCCAAGCTTCTGCTGGCCCGTTTAGCTTGGATAAGTGAGACTCTACTGTATTGAGTTACAAACATCTGACTTACAAATGACTCATATTTAAGAACAGGGGTGAGACAACAGTAAGTGAGAGGAATCTCAGAAGGAAGGGAAATCCACTCCTGAAAGAGTCATTATCATGAGGAAAAGGAAATCTCATTTTCACAGGAACACAAAGTGAGGGGAAATCTTCTGAACAGAGGCACAGGCAGCAAAGGAAACAGCACAGGAGTGTTCGCCCTTTCCAGAAAAAAGAGGGAGAAAATGTGAGAGATATGGAAGAAAGAGCCACAAAGAGAGCTCATTGCCATGTGCCATGGAGATATTCTGAAGTAGGTCTTCTCCGAGCTGGAGAAGGGAGAAAGTAGGCAGGCAGCAGTCCCAACAACACCCAGGCAATTATGGGTATATATGATAGCATATAATAATAATCATCATCATAGTAATACTCCTGCTTCAGGCCCACATGAAAGAAAATCAGTAGCATGAGTGTGTGCATATGCGTGGTCATTGCCCCCAATAAGAGTTCTGCCTCCATCAATTCAACTCCAAATGTCTACCATTGCAGTTGTGCATTGAGACATCCAGCTTAGGCAACCAAAGAAAAGAATAAGGGAGTATCTTGCAAAACCCCAACACTCTTAACACTCCATGAACTTCTTAATGCATTGTACGTGTACAAGGAAGTCTTTCCACGCATGACTGCTCTTTATGCAGCAACGCTTACCTTTGGCACACCTTTACCTGTGCCTGGGAAATGTACTCTCAACTCTGGCACCATACTGACGTTCAGCACTCCCTTTGAGAAAAACACACTCAGTAACCTTGGCTTCAGAACGTGAGAGATTTGAAAGCTTTTCAAATGGACCGGTTCTCTCCAGGTTCATGAGGCATCAGGCTTTGCCAACAGATCACATCATTGCAGCATGAAATACGCAATACGTATTTGCATGCAGAAAAGACAGTGTTCGATTTTGAATAGATTTGCTTCTGTGGAAGCTTCACAACATGCTTTCTAATTCAAATTATTCTTTGTTCATTTATTTTTTTGAGAGGGGAGGAAATCAATAATTTTCTGCTTTTTTTAAAAAAAAGTAAGCATTTGTTACCAACGGCCAACGGAACTGCATGGGTAGGTGCTGTTAATTTTAATTGTGTGCCTATTATGATTACAGAAGGAAAATACATTCAGTTCTATGCATTCAACAAGGATGAAATGTTATGAGAATCCAGCTAAAGCAGCACATCCCCTGAGTTGTTTTTTTTCCCCTTCCCATTTTGTTAGTGGGCTGACAAGTCATCGACATTCAATCTTTGCTGCTGCTGCTTCCATAAAACCCTTGTTAGCTAGAAAAAATACTTTAAAACACACACACACACACACACTGCTGATAATCACTGTGACAACACAGGTGTCACATCACACCCATGTATGTGCCTGTTTTCGTTGGGCAGGGAAGGGAACCAGGAGTTAAATGGTAGAACCATTATCTCTTGCTTATTTGATTCTGTAATGCACCAGAAGCCTGCCTTTTCTAACAATGTTGTTGCTATGGGCCAAAAGTGTTCCCCTTCATTACCTAAATGTGCTTAAGATGTAGCCGTTGGGGTGGAGTGAATGGCCAGATGGCATGAATATTGCATAAGAGCCCTACCTAGCTATCTAGAGATCACACATAATCACTCTGTTTTCTCGTTGGGCAAGTAGAGCAACTGCAGCTAAAACAAAGGTGATATTATGTTCCTCTCCCTAGCTTCAGAATGTAATTCCATGCAACATTTGAAGAAAGAAAACAAACCTCAGAAATATAGGCATACAACTTCGCCTCAAGAATTCCCTTTCTTTAGATTCCAACAGTTTCATTTTGTCACCTCACTTTAGCCAACAGAATGTGATTGACTTCATATGTACACTTGTATCCTTTGAGGATTAAAAACGTATATCCCAAGTGCAACTCTATTCTATATCTTCTCTCTTCCCAAATTGCAGTTTGTAGAACAACTTCCAGGACAAGGCTTTGGACAGAGATCTTGCATAAGCAGCAGTCAAGGTGTGGCTTCTTGTTCAGCGGGCGATATGTGAGTATTTGGCATGCCGATATGTCAATAAGTGCACAGCTGATCATTTTCAGACAGGATTTCCTGGTTAAGTGATTAAATAGAGCAGCTTTGAATTTAAGTTTTTTTTTAAAAGCACAGGGAACGTTCACTTAAATGAAAATAAAAGGATTATCATTCAGTTATAAATTACATGCCTAGAAATGGAAAAGAAGCTACTTAAGATACCATTCTAATTTTTTTAAAAAAGCAAAGTGTCTTGAATGTGTTAAACTGTACCCATGAGCAGAAAACTATCAATATTTGTTGGTCATCCCACTATGATGGGGTTTGGTGACACATTTCATTGTTTAATAGAGTCAGCTTTATCTTTCTTCCATCTCTGTTCCTAGTTATGTTAAAATAATGTTTACAAGAGGTTTGTTGCACCTATTAATGTATGAACAGACACAGGATGTCCTGCCAGCATATGGGCCTTTTCTCCACAAACATTGCTCATCGTAATTACCAGTATTTTGTTTGTAAGGAAGAACTGGAACTCACCCAACTTATTCCTGCAATTTTGGGAGACATTTGACCCGATTTATTTCTAAATTTTCTCACTGTACATTCACCCACACACTTGACTTTGCATCCATAGAAGGTTAACTTTCAGCAGGTTTGTTGGTTGTATCTATGAGTCACTTTCATAACAGTTTGTTTGTACTGGAAAATTCAGAGGGAATATAATTTGCAAGTCTAATTTTTGGAACTGCTTAATCCTCCTCAGAGGTAGGTTGTTAAATTCACATAAATTCAAGTCACCCTAAAATGTATTTGCATTCTGTGAAATACAAACAACTACTATGCAAATATCTTTCCGCTGTTCTGGGTACATATACAAAATAGCTCATTTCTCAATCTCTGCATAATTAATATAACTTCAGTTTTGGGCCAGCTGTACTGACTGTCAGTAAGCCTCCAAGTCTAATTCAAACTGCTAGGCAAGTTCTTGACAATCGGGATGGGGTTAGATGAAGCACCACCTTCATCCATATAGTCCACCCCATGTTAAGATCTGTCTCATGGGTCCTATCCAGTTTTTTGGGTAGTCCATGTAAAACGAGAACTGCAATGACATCAAGTTGGTTGTCTCTTTGCCAACTTTGTCTCTTGGCAAACACCTCAGATCCTCTCCCCCCTAAAGGCAGCCCTACCAAGAAGAAGGCAATTACTCTAGGAGGATTTCCAACAGTAAAGCAGAGTAGCAGAGGTAGTTTTTTTATTTCATAAAGTATTTGTAAAATATTGCCAAAATATTCTAGGTTTCTTTTAAATATTGCAAACAACAAAAAATCTGCCAAAAAACACAACAGCATCAAAAGATCAGAAACGAATGAAACATAGCTAAAGTGCTTGAGGTCATTTCACAACTGAGTGCAACTGGAGGGACTAGAAAGAGAGAACCAAAAAGGGTTTTTGAAACCGGCAAGTCCCAATTCATAGTAGAGGCTTTTCTTCTCTGTATTGCTACCTTTAACATTTGGCTGCCTGAAATTCCTTCTAATATTGTATGGAACTCTAAAAAAGACTCAGTCAAATTAGGCAATGCAAAGTGGAGCTAGAACTGGATTTTCGCTTCTCCTTGGTTCACTACAGTTAACACAACAAGAATACAGTGAACAGAACAATTCAGGAAGCAAAAAAGAGGCTTCCTGTCTTATTAATTACTGGTAATAGTAGCAGAGGCCACTGCATATACAAGATTTTGCTAGGATTCTTCACACTCTAGCCAACATGGGCACAAGCCAATGGAGAACAGAAAGAAATCTGAACCACGAAGATGTCATGTTGTTGTGTCCTCGCACAACCTCTACTTCTTGAACAGGTCTGATATAGAAAATGTCCAAAATAGAACCCGTGTATTAAAAAACTGTGCCTGGCTTTAGGCATTAAAATAAAATGAAGAACTTTGATGGCTTTTGCCAAATCACCTTGAAAACAGGATTGTTTTGTTGACTCTGAATATGAGTGCCCAACTGACAGTGTGCAACAATTCACAAACAGAAGTGTAAGTTGTGGAAGTTGCAATTAAAAGTAGTTTCTCCTTTAAAAGTGCCAAACTCCAAACTCAAAAGGTAGCTATGGTACTTTTCAGAAGAAGGATCTCTTTCAAGTAACTGTCACAGCCCAGGAATGCACTCTGCTAGCTATTTCCCAGCTAAGACTTGCTACAGGTGAAGGCTGTGCTGCAGGGTCACTTAGGAAGATTGAACAGAAAAGGAATAATGGCTCTTGTGCAATTGAAACAGCTTGAAAACCTGCTGGCTTTTAGAAAAGCCTCATGCATATTCAATATGAGAACAACCCACCCAATCAAGCCACATACTTAAATTCATTGGAACCACCAGCCATTTTGCAAATTTTGAATATAAGAATGTTAAATTTTTGAGCCAAGCATCCCAAAGAAAGAACACTTCACTAAGTGGCCTATACTTATAGGTCCAACTGAACGTTCTTGGGAGTAAAAAGAATGTCTATAGGCACTGGAGTGATCCCAAAAAGCAACTGTTGGTTGAGGTCCCAACTCTACCAGTCTACACAGCCACCCTCAGAGATCCTTCACAGGTCATTGGTCTTCCAATATAATGCATGCACCTAAAACCATACCCGTTTATAAGTAACAACAATTTCTGCATGCGCATCAGTGGGAGAAGAGAAAACATGAGCTCCTGTTGAAATGATTGGCCCACTGTTCTCTTCCTGATCAGCAGGACCCTGTCTACTAGAAGAAGTGTGCACTGGGCACCTACTGCTTATTATTGTAAACAGACATCAGACAGAAAACAATGGTCAAAACAATGGTCAGTGAGATTTCGACAGGGCTCCTGGGTGTTTTCACCATCTGACAGCACAACTGTCTTGATCAAAATCATTAAGTCCAGCATGTGCAATCTTACACCCGGAACTCTTCAGCCAGGCCCATCTTGGGACTATCTTTCCTGATGCCAGCCAAGCTACCATCCAGCTGACAGCCGTCGCCTGTGCCACTTTCATGACCCAGGATCTGCCTTTGCACTAGCTTGGAATAAAGGCCACCTTCTTCCATGAGCTGCTTGTGTGTCCCTTGCTGTACCACACGCCCCTTGTCAAGAACAATGATACTGTGTGCCTTCTCCACAGTGCTCAGCCTGTGGGCTATGACCAGCACTGTGTGACTCTGGACGTCGCCATAAATAGCTCTTTGAATCTGCCAAGAGGAAGAGATATTTAAAGCAATTTTTTAAAAGCCACAATAAATAAATTCCATTTATATATATATAATGGATATATGGACTGTAGCACAATAAACAAAAGCTACTTTGCATGAAGGAACCCCTAAGATCAATCCCTGGCATCCTTAATTGAAAGGAGTGAATCAGGAAAGGAGGTTCCGCCTGAACATTAGGAAGAACTATTCAGCAGTGGAACTCTCTGCCTTGGAGTGTTGTGGAAGCTTCTTCCTTGGAAGCTTTTAAATAGAGGCTGGATTGCCATCTGTAAGGGTTACTTTGATTGTGTTTTTCCAGCATGGCAGAAGGGGGGTTGGAATAGATGCCCCATGTGGTCTATTCCAGTTCTATGATTCTAGGTGAAAAGGTTAGGAAACACCTTTGAGAGAAGCTGTGAGAGAATCCTTAGTTCTATGAACCCACCACAGTACAAATAATGCCTTCCTTCCGTACCCTTGGCACCCTGATCCTTATTCTAAACAAGGACATATCTCAAGCATTCCTTCTTACCGCATGTTCACTCTCAGCATCAAGTGCACTTGTGGCTTCATCTAATATCAGGATTGGTGGATTTCGTATTAAAGCTCGTGCAATTGCCACTCTCTGCTTCTGGCCACCAGAAAGTTGGGTTCCCTTTTCACCAGTGTCTGTTGAATTGATGGAAGGGGAAGAGACAAGAGCATGAATTATAGAATACCACAGTGAGTAAGAGATAAAAAAAGCAAGTTTAAACGTCAGTTAGGAATTCAGTAGGAAGGTCTTAGGTCAGCCATTTTCAATCAGCCTCAACCTACCCCACGCAATAACCTACACTATGAGGATAAAATAATTTGGGCCCTGGCTAAAACAAAGAAACAAGAACATGCAAACACATAACCTGACAAGTGTGCATCCGCCTTCCTCTCCATCCTGCATTACAACCACTGCTTAGGTAAGAACCCTGGGCTTAATCACTGATTTCTCATAGACATAAGTATGCAGATTTCCAATACCTGTGTGGTAACCGTCTTGCAATTCTGTAATAAATGTGTGGGCATTGGCCTTCTGGGCAGCCTGAACAATTGACTCATAAGGGACAGAACCCAAGCCATACGAGATGTTTTCAGCAATAGATCGAGCAAAGAGCACCGGCTCTTGGCTCACCAAAGAGATCTATACAGAGGAAAGGATAAGAAAGAAGAGTTACCGTTTAAATAACTGGCTCACAATTGTTTTTGGGAAAGACATTCGCTGTTCAGCAGAGTGCATTCCATATAGTAATTACATGACTTTATAACCTTGTGTGAGTAATATATCCCCTTTACATTTCCCCTTTTGTACAATTATGTGTAATAGACCTTGCACTGGACTTTCTTGTCCTACATGCCTACAACAAGGCACACATGTCACTATTGTGTACCATCAAGTCATTTCTGATTTATAGTGATTGTAAAGCAAGCCAGTCAGGAAGTTTTCTTGGCTTAGTGAGTGCAACTTTCTGTGACTGAGTATGAATTTGAACCATGATTCTTAGATTCATTGCAAAACACTCAAACCACTACATGTTTAAAGGTTTGCTGAACAATTCTCAGTAGGTTATTTGTACCTAAGAGGAATTCTGCAACCTGTACAAATGAAGCACGTCTGCCCAATTGCTTTTATTTTGCTCAATGTACACAAATTCTGCAAGCCCCACAGAAAGCAACTGAAGTATATTTTCTCTTAGAAACCTGGTTTGGCTTCAGAGAATTCAAGAATAACGCTTTCAAACATTTCTTAAAAGCCACAAAGGCTAAACACTTGTTTTCCTTTCCTATCCCTCTTCTTCCTCTCACTAAATGGAACATAATACTGCAGCAAGTTGAATTCTACACTTCAATGGAAATGACACAGCCATGCCTAAGGCCAGTTAGAACTAGAGTAATTATTGATGACTCATACCACTGAATGCAGGTATTTGTGCTCATACATGTTAATGGGCTGCCCATCCAGCAAGACTTGCCCATCTTGGAGAGGGTAGAAGTTCTCCATGATGCTGACGCAGGAGCTCTTCCCACTGCCCGAGGGGCCTACCAGGGCAGTCACTTTTCCAGGATGGAGAGTGAAGGAGACATTCTATAAAACAAAAGAAAGTCTTCCAAATCATCATAGAACCAATATATAATTACTAAGCTATTACATTTTCCAAGTTTCCCCATGCCATCTGGTATACTGGAACCTTTGTTCCCCAATATATTTATCCAACACTTCTTATCTTCTTTTCCCTCTGCAAAATCTTTTAAGAATGAGAAGCATATGCTTGGCTCCAGATCCAGGCATGTATAAGGAGCTGTCAAAAACAGATTTCTTGGCCATTGTTTCTCCCCCAGGCCCCCTTGAATTACTTCACAGAGGATTGAGGGGACACTGCCAAATGGGTTCAACTGTGGTGAAGGGATATCCTTGAAAATTGGGCAGGGGCACCTTTGTGAGCACTGTCCTTCCATCCAGACAATGCAGTCCAAAATCCAAATATTTTTAGTACCCTTAAACACAATAAAGTAGACAGGTTTACCTGTAAGACTTGGGTTGCTGGTCGCGTGCGGTAAGCAAAGGTGACATTCCTGAACTCCACTTTGCCTTCCAGCTGGCTGGGGGCTAGCGTCCCATCATGCATCATGGTTGGCTCTCGGTCTATGAACTCAAAGACTTTTTCAGCAGCTCCGACTCCTTGCATCAGCCCACTATAAACTGAACCAATTGACTGAAAGAAAAATAATGGATGAGTTAGAACTGCTTGATTAGATAATTTAAAAAGGGGGGGGGGGCTTAGTAAAAAAAACACAAAGTAAAACTCTATGAGTAGCTACTATCCTGAAGGCTATGGGAAACCTCTATATTCCACAGCAATATAAGGGAGACAACCAGGAGTTCGCCAATATCTTTATGTCCTGCTTGGGGAGTTATTCTGCATTATAAAAATGACAAATATCTTTAAAAACATATAACTAAATTCCTGAGAACTGGAACAGATCTGTGTTAAACTTTTCCAATCAGATCAATCTTAGATGTAGATTTTTAAGTTATATCTATATATAAAAAACTCTAAAGTCCCAAGAAAAATAAACAAAGAAATAAACTCAATTGAAATCAATTACTGCAGTTCCTCTTGGGCAGACTGCAGATGCTTTTCAATAGCGAACACTTACCTCCATGCAGTCTCCCAGCACAAATTCATAAATAATGAAGGATATCAGGTTCCCACTGGTCATCTGGTCAGAGATCACAAGATGGCCACCATAGTACAAGATGCTCACTTGAACGATAAGGAGGGTTAGCTAAAAACAAGCAGAAACACCAGATTTATAAAGCAGTGGGAACATCCGCCCCTTTGGGATTTCACATAGCTTGTTATTGTTTGTGATCTTTAGGCAGTGTACAGAGTGAGAGGGAAGTTTCCACCTACCCCATTGGACCACACGTAGTAGGTGTAAGCCATGGCTTCCTTTTTGTTGAGTTTGTAGACTTGTTGTAGTTTATCCCAATAAACGTTTGCCTCCACGTCTTCATTGGCAAAGCTGCGGACAGTCTTCATGGCTGAGATAGTTTCCTCAGCAGTGTTGTTTGCTTTTGCCAAAGCATTCTGGACTTCTTTGGAGAGTTTCTAAAGGGGAGGAGAGGAGGAGGACAACCCAATAGCCTCTTTTTAGTAGTTCCCAAACTCCACAGGTCCTGAGTTTGAGAATCTTGTAGGATAGGGTTACAGAATTTGCTTCATATTGCAACTGGAAGGGACACATTCTGGCAATTCGAAGAGCTATCTGAAGAGGCTAAATTTTCAAAGGAAGGCCAGGAAGCCATCTATGAGGAATTATTACATGTTCAGGGATGTGCAACTGATGACCCTGGAATAAGGCTCACTTCCTGAAGATACCATTTCATCCTCCAAGCACTGCAAAAACCTAGAGAAGACACACCCTTAGCAATGACATTTAGCAACAGGCTATTTCTGGGTAGTGTGGCAATAAATATCAGCCTATTCCACTCCCACAGGCATACCAGTTCATCCACCAGCAAAACTAGTAATTTACCAGCATACTTGCGAACCCTCTCTCAGGGAAAGAGTTTTGATTAGATGAACTGTGGGGTTAAGATGAAAGCTCAGGATACATTCAAAGACAGAGCTCTTTTCTTGCAATACGTATGAATGAATGGCTTGGATGAACAGATTGTGAATAGTGGTGTCCAATCTATGGCAGATGGGATTAATGGCCACACAAGAGTGACACTGCTGCCCACTCAAGCTGCATGCTGGATGGCTGGCATGGATACAAGAAGGCAGAAGGGTACTCGACTCACAGAGTGCTAACAAAGTCAGAACTCATCTGTGGATGGTTTGCTACAGTTATGGTTTAACCCACTGCAGGATGGCGGAGTAAGGGTGGAACAGAAAGAGTGCAATTTTTTCAAAGATCAATAAACCATGCATATCGCACCAACCCCTGTTTAGCAGAAGCCTCCCTCTTCCACCTAGAATTAATATTGTGGCAAGAGACAGGAAACTGGAACTGGCCAGAAGCCAGGTATCCAGTGACTCAAATTGTACAGAGCTGCTCTGTGTTCAGAGTGCTATGCAAGGATGGCCCCTTGCCTCTGCAGAGTGACTGAGCCAGAGGAGCACGAAGGACGTGGCAGAACAGGAAAGGCACATTTGGCAACGTAAGCCCTCGATCCAGCAGCTGATGAGACATTTGACCTGCATCAAAGGCTTACACAGAGGTAGATTATGTCAGCCAGCGCCCAAAGTGATGGATTAGACAGGTGTGCATGTGCCCCAAATGGAATTAAAGTCAGCGAAGGAGAGCAATAGAAGGTCACAGTCTGGGCAAGATTCACACCCAAGACCTTGAGCTATTACACCTTTTCTGTCAAGAGGAGTAGAGAGTCAGCACAACAAAACTTATACTGCAGCGTACCCTCGGTTTGGCCAGGAAAGGGAGTTTGCCATAAAATACAGTGATTTCATTGGACCAGTTTCTTACATAATTTTCAAAGGACAGTTCTCACTGTGCCGCCCACCCAGAAAAATACAGTACTTAGGATTTCTTCTCTAGATATGGTTTCTTATTTCCTTTATGCCATCTGAGATGGGAAAACAATCTGCCTAGACTGCTTTTTCACCTTCTCTGACAAGCGAGATCGCAACTCTCCCACAATGAGAATGAAGCATGCAGCTAAGGCACAGCGTTGCTGAAGCAACCTCTCCCAAAAAACAATTGTTAACAAAAACACACAATCAAAAAATCCTTCACAGTTCCCCTGCAAACAGTGCAAAGCACCCCTTCTCCAGAGAAAGGATTTTTAAAGACAAGTGGCTTTTTCTGAACATCAGACATACGGTTTCTCTGCTTTCTCAGGAATCAACATCTCCTTTTCCTGCTGATAATGAAGAACAGCAGAAATAAGGCAGATGGCCTTTGAGTATAGCACAGATACTGCTTAAGCAATATTACATTGCATATCATCAACCTTTAGAATTCAGATAATAACAAGCACTCTAGGAAGGGAAACAGATACGGTTGGGAAAAACAGGACAGGTCTTGAAAACTGCTCATTAGAATCTTAGTCAAGAGACAAGGGAAATTGCATTTGGAAACCCAGTGCCTAGAAGTAAATTCCAGCCATGAGTTATGAAAGGAGGCTTGTGCAGTTAGGTGTGCTGGGAAGGGAAGTAGTTTCACACAACCCATACAACTGCACCCATCTAACACTGCATCTTGGGCAACAACTCTTTCTTCAAGAACTGACAGTGAAGTCAAATGTGATGCAGTCCTGAAAAACAGTTGCTGAAAAACATGACCAGGCTGGGACCACTGCATTCATTTCTGCTTGTATCTGGAGACTTTATAGTTCCTTGACTACTGTTGACCACAGAATACTGGACTACAACTTTGGTTTCCATATGGTGAAGGGAGGAATTGAAGTGTCTATTACTAACCTTGTAGTACTTCCCATAAAGATCTGACATGAGCATGATTATGGGGAAACCCATGAAGGTAACCAGAGAGAGTTTCCAAGAGAGGCTGAACATGAAGACAATAACCCCCGTGGCCTTGACCATGTTGCGCAGGAAAATGTTGATGTTCTGCGAGACTAGGTCACTCACAATTGTGGTGTCCGACGTCAGCCGGGAAATAATGTCACCTGTAAAAATGTGGTTGGGAGAAAAGAGGCAATTTGTGGCAGACTAAGGCATGAATGGTGGCAATGCCCAAATAATAAGACTCTCCTGATGGTGCAGTAAACCCCCATATTTGTGCTCATTCACTCATTTTGGGTAAAACAACCTCAAAAGCAACCCCCCCCCACAAAAAAAAGGTTGAGAATCCCACTCTATAGCAGCATTCCAGACTTCTCTAATGGATAACATTGAAAAATTCTCAGAAGACAGAGAGAGACACCCACCAGTGAGATTTTCATCAAAGAAACTCATCTCCTGCGAGACCAGTGACCGGAAGAGGGTGTTGCGGAGCCGAATGTTGAGCCGAGCAAACACAAGTGTGAAGACACCGCCCCGGATACCTGCGGCAAATGAGCTGATTTGCAGATAAGAGACGTTATAGGACAGACAGACAGACACTGACACACAACTCCTCCTCCCAGCCCCTCCCATGCAAAAGGAAGACAAGACTGAAACCTCAACAGACATGGTCAGGGTGGCTGTTTTAGGATGTGGCGCAATCAGTTACTTCGGATGTTTTCAGTAGAAGATCTACTCAGTATTAACTTCATCAGCCTTCATTTGTGGCTTTTTAGCCTGCTGAAATGCTAAGTGGTTTGGGGTGCCTTGGGCTATATAGCAGGCCCCAAGAGTTCACATTTGACATCCTTGGGTTCCTATGAGATGGTCTCAAATGCATCATAGAACTTGAAGATGGGTGAAGAAAATATACTGCAACAAGCGGGCATCAATTTATCTTAGAGAAGCCCTTGAAAAACCTGAAATTGGTCACTTTCAAGACAAGAGTGGAACAGTGTTGCCCATGGCTACATTCACATGAAATTAATCTAACAAAAAGCAAACCTTTATTTCTAATTCCAATTTGATTGAAGTAGAAAAAATATTATATATATATGACTCTTGAATTGTTTTCACCAGAAGGTTTTTTTTTCTCCATCTCTCTTTCTCTCACACACACAAGCATACATCCACACAATAACCTGGCAACCTGGGCACCAAGTGAAAACAATAACCATGATGGACCACAGATCACAGACAGAGCTCTTGTGTTACCTCATATCAATTCAGGCATCATAAGTTTCCAATGGAAGCTGTTCACACATTCAGCTGAGAGTCACTGAGTGACATATGCATGTGTGAACTGTGTCCTGAGAGACAGAGAATGGAGTTAAAAGTGAAGAGGGAGCAACAGTTTGAGCTCTTCTTCTAAAAGCCCTGCGCCTGAACTGTTTGTTCATGTGGATGTTACCAGAGAAGGACTTCCTTAGAAGTCCAAGAACTTTTCTAAGTCTCTACACCAAAGAGAGGAAGACTATTTGCTCTCTAGGAAGGATAACAGAAGTGAATTCTATCAGTATGTCAGTTAAATCAATACGCTCTGCAAGAAAAACACACAGAAAATGGGTTTCTTATGTGTAAAATCTATACAAGGCATATCCTTCTGAATAATTACACCACCATCCCATACACATATAACTATGGAACGTTAAAATGTGACAAGAACATATTCCAAGGAAAGCTTTATTGGACTAAAGTAGGGGTGAGGAATCTTTGGCTCCAGAGATGTTCTCGATCACAATTCCCACAATCCCTTTCCATTGGCCATACTGGGCCAAAGATTCTGCACCCTTGGATTAAGGGACTGTACACGAAGTATGGCACAATAAACCAATTAACGCTTATAAGGCTACCTTCCTATGGCTAGAAAGCCCATGATCACGACTGCTCTGGAAAACTGTTCCATGCTCTTCTGGATTACTATTCCATCAATAGCTCGGCCGGTGTAGTAAGGAAGGAATGTCTCTCCTGTTGGGGAGGCAACACATGATAAGGTGAATTAAAAGTCAAAACCTAAATAAGGATTTAAAGACGCGTTTCCATTATATCTACAAACCAGTCAATTCCTGTCTTCCTAAACCCTGAGAACAGAGTATCTGAAGAATGAAAAAAGTTATACTGGTGGTGTAAACGAATGTGGAACCTGTGGATTGCAATGCTTATGATTGCTGGCCATTGTTCATGCTGACTAAGGCAAATGGCAACTGGAGTTTCATAGCACCTGGAATGCTACTGGTGGGAACCCCATTCCTGGTAAAAATCCACCACTTCAGCTATCCTGATGAAGAATATAATCTTCAGCATTGGTCACAAGGGATCTGAGCTACTCATCAGGAACAATGTCTGTTTGAGCTAACTAGAGTCCCTCAGCTTTGCCTTCCTTCCACCACCCCCACTGCAATAAGCAGAATAAAAAATATTCAGCGGGGTGTTATAAGGATCGCATAAGGCGGTGCTACACAAAAGCTAATTGTCAGCAGCAACAGAGGTGAAAAAAGGCATTTACTGTCCTAAATAGGGAACTCACCTAAAGCAGCAAGTATGAGGAAGAAGAAGGCCACTGCAAGGAGGTGAGCATCTGGTTTGGTATAAGACAAGAGCTTGCATATGGTGGCTGCTGGTGCCTCTTCCTGCTTTCCCCGAGGACCAGGAGAACTTGGATCAGCAATATCCTCTGCTTCAGTCCTGGATTCGGAATTCACTCCCAGAGATTCCCTGGAGGGTCTCACAGAGGCCAACAGCAGCCACAAGAAGAGTGTGGCTATCAGGGAGATATATGTCCAGGTGAACAAGCTCCAAAACCAGGGGTCCTTGATGGTTTTCCTTACCTCTGAGTAGAGTAGCAGCTTGACAAGGGTGTAAATGCCCACGGCAAGGCAGACAAGGGTGATGAAGATTCGAGACCGTTTCAATCGCTTGGGGCCATAGTTTGTGTTTTTGGCGACGCCGATGCCAGCACCCAAGAGGAGGCAACTCCTATACAGGCAGGCCCCCCAGATATCTAGCATGGAATCAAAAATGTTAAAATGCTTCAGGTCCTGAAGGATGCTGCCGTTACCGCGGCTGCGTTCATACAGTAGTGTGGTCACCGTCACATCCAAGGCTGTAAAGGCCAAAGTCCCAGCCAGAGCTTTCCAGGCACGCATCTTGAGTCTATTCTGGAGTGAGGTAGAGGTGGAGAAACACCAAGAGAAAGGAATGAGAAAGGATTGGGCAGCCTCCTAGCCAAGGGTTGAATTCGGCATGCCTAGCCAATCTTTCCTGCAAGAGAGAAGAGAACATCAGAAATATAATGGAATTTTAAAGGAAAATTTTGGCAACAGTTTTGGGCTAGTCATGAATATTGCACAGTTGAGAAAAGAGCCTAGTTCACAATATGCGTAATAGACAAACAACACTCCAAAATTGAAGCTTCATGCTCAATGGGAAAGTCTGATTTCAGTAATAATTCCTCAACATTTGGAAGGCGAAAGATGTCCCACACGTGGATGAATGGCTGCTTGACACACAAATGAAATACCATTCATAGCTGGAAGTCAGAGAAGTGATTTCATGTTTGGCTATGTGTTCAGATGGAATCATAAAAAGCAAAGCAATTCAAGAGGTCTGGTTGTGTGGCACTTCGCACAGAAATGCCGTGATCAGCACCTCTTACACTCATAAGTGATTTGCTCCGTATCTGTACCAAACGTGTTTTTCATGCAGTCTTTTTTTTTTTGGTATTTGTGCATAAATACACCACAAGTTGGAAAGAATGTGCTGTTGCCTGCATCCCATTCTTCCTTAACAGCATACATATTGAGATTTTGGGGGGTCTGCAAAGTCAACGGCAAGAAGGTAAGCCCTTCCAGAGACAATTCTAGTCCAAATCTATTTTGGGGGATGAGGGAACGCAACCATGCCCCCTGCCGGTTAAAGACAAGACTAATCTTACAAATAGGCTCTGCTTTTCATTCACCAAACCTGTCTCTATGAATAACAATTTGGTGAAGAATTCCTCTGTGTGTGCCTTGAAACCCCTACATTTATTGTCATGCGAACCTCCACCTAAACGGAAAGATCTATTTCATGGAAAGACACAGAAAGCTTCCTTGTTCTTTTAGCTATAACCAAAGAACATAATCAATACTCAATGGTACCAGATTCCATCTGATCTTGAAAGCTAAGCCTGGTTGGCACTTGGATGAGAGACCACCAACAAATTACAGGTGCTGTAGGTTATATTTCCAAAGAAGGAGCTGTCAAAACTATTTACAAATAGATATGACACCAACCAAAGTTGTGCAATCCACAAAACATTAATGTTCTGTACTAACATTCTGAACCAGAATTGGAGCAAATATCAACATGGTTATACAGCCTATCCCAGATGTCTGGAAGTAGTACGAATTGCTTCATGATAAGAGGAAAGCACTTGGCACATGCCTGGGAAGAAGCTCCCAAGACTGAGGAATACGTTTTGGCCAAGCTTCCATTCAAACCAATTGAGCCTATTTAACAGCATAATAATCACAGATTTGCAGAGTCAGATATCCAGAGAAACCTGCCAAGTCATTCTGCTTATAGGAAATCTACAGGAGGGAAAGAAAATAGTAAAAGCAGGGAAAAAGATGAACTTTCAAACAGCACAACCCCATTAGAACCCGTGACTCCATCAACCCTATTGCTAAACAGCTAAACCTCTTCTTGGATTTTACCTCATATATTCCTAAACCAGTTAATTGCTTACTCCTGGATTATTTATGAATATTTCTACAATGTTTAGTCTTAAGGCATACCTATCTACAAGACAACAGGGTGGAGCATATTGCTCACCGACAGAAGATGCTTTGCTTTGTAAAATATTCCCACATCCCATCCCTGGTTTCTCCAATGAGAAGGATCAGGTGAAAAGGGGCTGTGAAAGACTACCATTACCCACTTTGGGGCAAATAAGTGAAGCCGAGAACTCACTCGGCCTCTTGTACGGCAGCTTCCCGTGCCCTGAATGCAGCTGCCAGGCTGCTGAGATACCAAAAACCTTTGCAACTGATGCCAAATGCAGGGAGGAGAGGCAGAGGGTCTGACTCAGCCAGATCAAACAGCTGTATGTGCAAATGGCCACAGCAGTTTCCCCAAGTCCATTTTCCTTCATTGTGTGATCCCGCTGCTAAGAAAATGTGAGCAAGTCACGTTCAAAGAGGAAATGAGTGCCCATCTAAACATTAGGAAGAACTTCCTGACAGTAAGAGCAGTTTGATAATGGAATATGCTGCTGCCTTGGAATTGGACTGGATCAAACTTATGGTTGCTTCCAACTCAAGGTTTCGAACACCCCAAGAGCAAACTTTCTACTCAAGAGCCTCACCTACAGATGTTGAAGTGCTGGACTTTGTGGAGGCAATTGACTCAAGCAGCCAAGGAAATGTGCCTATGCTAAGAGGCACCTTCCACAGGTCCCAGAAGTGAACATGGAGTCCGCTTCTTTGATACCGTCAATGCGGGTCTCCCTAGAGGATTTTAAATACAATCAGTCAATCAATCAATCTTTCTATATTATGGTCAAAACTGCCACCCGGAACACTTACCCGACAAGGCAGGCAAGGTCAAGTGACATCAGTTACAACCATGACCTGAAACTGGGTGCATACGTATTCAGAGAAGCATAGACCTTGGAAGAGACCCCAAGAATCACATACTCTGGCTTCATGATGCAGAAAGACACAATCAAAGCACCCCCGACAGATGGCTATCTAGCCTCTGCTTTAAAACCTCCAGAAAAGAAGTTCCACCAGATTCTGAGGGAGCATATTCCACTGCTGAACAGATCTTACCATCAGGAAGTTCCTTCTAATGCTTTGGTGGACTCTTTTCCTGCCATTTGAACCCAGGGCAGCAGAAAACAAGCTTGCCCCCTCCTCAATGTCACATTTAAACATGGTTCTCATGAATATGAATACACATTATCTCTTCTCCTGGCCAAACAGACCCAGCTCCCTCAGCCACTCTTCAGAGGGATTCATAATTTCTAGAACTTCGACCATTTTGGTCGCCCTTCTAATGTTGTCCGTATACTTTTTGAATTGCTTGGTCCGGAACTGAACTCAGACCTATTGCAGGCAGGGTTTGACCAAAGCAGCAGAGAGTGGCATGATGACTTCCTTCAGTGTGGACACTCAACTCCTATTGATGCAGCCTAGAATCGCACTGGCTTTGTCAGCTGCTGCATCACTCTGTTGGCTCGTGTTTGGTTTGTAGTCTCCTGAAACGCCTAGATCCCTTTCCCATGGACTGTCTTCAAGCCAGGTGTCACCCATCCTATACCTGTGTCGAAGTGTAGTAGAGTCTCACTTATCCAAGACTCGCTTATCCAAGCCTCTGGATTATCCAAGGCATTTTTGTAGTCAATGTTTTCAATATATTGTGATATTTTGGTGCTAAATTCGTAAATAACACTAATTACTACGTAGCATTACTGCGTATTGAACTACCTTTTCTGTCAAATTTGTTGTATAACATGATGTTTTGATGCTTAATTTGTAAAATCATAACCTAATTTGGTGTTTAATAGGTTTTTCTTTAATCCCTCCTTATTATCCAACATATTCGCTTATCGAAGGTTCTGCCAGCCCGTTTAGATTGGGAGACTCTACCGTACTTATCTTGCTGGTGGAAGTCCCTGGGTTACAATCAGGTTTCTCTGGCCCCTTCCAGACAGCTGGATAAAATCCCACATTATCTGCTTTGAACTGAAATATATGGCAGTGTGGACTTCCAGACAGCCCTGTATCCCAGAATTTCAAGGCAGAAACTCCTGCAATATGTGCTTTGAACTGGGTTATCTGAGTCCATACTCAGATCATGTGGGATTTTCTGCCTTGATATTCTGGGATATAGGGCTGTGTGGAAGGGCCCTCGGATAATGCAGTTCAAAGTAGATCTTGTGGGATTTTCTGCCTTGATATTCTGGGATATAGGGCTGTGTGGAAGGGCCCTCGGATAATGCAGTTCAAAGTAGATCTTGTGGGATTTTCTGCCTTGATATTCTGGGATATAGGGCTGTGTGGAAGGGCCCTCGGATAATGCAGTTCAAAGTAGATCTTGTGGGATTTTCTGCCTTGATATTCTGGGATATAGGGCTGTGTGGCCCAAGAGCTGGACACTCGGTTTGACTGCCCCAGAGGTTTCTATGGGACCTGGACCAACCTGAGCTCAACTTCCCTGCGCCCCAGAGAACCGCAGGCTCAGGTTGAACTCTGGCTTAGTTTAAACCACAACTTTGGGGGAAAGGAAAGGGGGGAAGGGAGCTCTGGTTTGGGACTGCAAGACAGGGATCTGAGGGAGCAGAATAGGGATAAACACCAACAACAGTAATAACAAGTGATGATGATGGCAGCAGCTAGAATCCTATCAAAATACATCAGGAAGAGAGGATGGGAGAGGAGACTAATAAGCAGAATGATGATGAGGGCAGCAAGTAGATTCCAATCAAAATACATCAGGAAGAGAGGATGGGAGAGGAGAATAATAAGGCATAATCAAACTAATAGATGACAGCAGCAACTAGATTGATTCCAAAGGCTGGTGCAGCTTTTTTTGGAAAGGCACTCTCAGAGTGATGAGAGGCCTACAAGGCAGACTCTCTCTCTAAAGGCAGATTGCTCTCCTTACCTGGAAGCCAGAGGCAGGCGGCGCGGGACCATCGTTGCCCAGACTGAGAGCGATCAAACCGGCGCCCGGCTTCCAAGTGATGCCGCTAGTCAAGCAAGGTCGGGAGGGGGCGGGCCGTTTCCCAGGGTGCATCATCAGACCACGCCCCCTTCTTGCCGCCCCCAGGCCACGCCCCCTTCTTGCCACAGCCCCGCCCACCACTTCTCATTAAACTGCAGAGCAGCAGCCCAGGTGCCAATGGTGCTCACGTGGCTGGCAAAGGGAGAGCAAGGACACCAGAGCCTTCTCACCAGGCTATGCCCCCCAGAGAGGAGCCCAGGGTTCATCTAGGCCAGGCATAGGCCAACTTGGGCCCTCCAGGTGTTTTGGACTACAACTCCCACAATTCCTAACAGCCGGTAGGCTGTTAGGAATTGTGGGAGTTGTAGTCCAAAACACCTGGAGGGCCCAAGTTGGCCCATGCCTGATCTACACTGTCCATAGGGCTAAGGTAAGGTAAGGAGGGCAAGCTGATTTTAATATGGATTGCTGTGAGTCTTTCGGGCTGTATGGCCTTGTTCCAGAAGCTGGAATACAATAATATGATTTAAAATTATTAATTCACAGTCACACAATGAATTCTGCCCAGGCCTGTTTGCACATAAGAGTCACCAGTCTGGCACAAAGGGAGCTCCAGAGGCTTGGACTGGTTCCCCGGCATCTCCTTTGATGAGCTTTTTCTCTGGCCGCAGTCCAAGTGGCTCTTCTCAAGGCTGGGAAACCACAAATTAAAAGCGGCATTAGAAATGCATTAGGTTTTTATTGGGTAGTTATTCATATATTCCAAAAGACAAGTTCAGGCTTGGAACAATTTACTTGGTAGCCTCAGTCCGGCTTGGCAGCCAAAGGATGGATTAAAGCGATGCCTTATTGACATTGATATCATAGATTTGAGAAGACAGGAAGCTTGGAGAAGAGAATGATGCTGGGGAAAAAGGAAGGAAAAGGAAGAGGGGCTGACCAAGGGCAAGATGGATGGATGGTATCCTTGAAGGGACTGGCTTGACTTTGAAGGAGTTGGGGGTGGTCACAGCCGACAGGGAGCTCTGACCTTGGATGGTCCATGAGGTCACAAAAAGTTGGAAGTGACTGAATGAATAAACATAGATTTATCATGGTTTTCTGGGGAGGTTTAGATGCCACAGTCCCACGTGCGGACTAATCGTGGACACTAAGGGTACCCTGGTTGATACATGGATGGGAGAATCATAGAGTTGGAGGAGACCACATGGGCCATCTAGTCCAACCTTCTGTCATGCAGGAAAAACACAACCTAAGCACCCCTGACAGACAGCCATCCAAGCCTCTGTTTAAAAGCCTCCAAAGAAGGACCCTCCACCAGACTTTGAGGCAGAGTTCCACTGCTCCTTATGGTCAGGAAGCTCTTCCTTATGTTCAGGTGGGATCTCCTTTCCTGCCAAAGGAAGGAACTGAAAAAGCCCAAGTCTTCCTTACTTTCGCTCACCAATCAAATATTCACAAAAGACGATTATATTATGGTAAACACATTTATTTGCATACTGGTTCCACTGCTGCCTATCAGATTTGTTAATGTGTTCAAACATTGGGATTTCCTTTAACTTGTATTTTTGTTGTTGTTGAAAACCTACAAAAATATTGCGTAGCCACCTTTGGTTTGCTGGGAAAGACGGTCTGTATTTGCACAAGGATAATTGGAAATCTAGTAGTGTATCCAGTATAGAAATAATCTTATGTTAATGGATGAAAAACACAATCAAAACCTAAACTTTCAATGTTATCTAGCTGTAAAAAAAGATGGCCTTCTTTATAAATATCACTTAGTCTTTTAGGGCCCCTCGGCCCCGGCAGAGTCTTTGGCATATGAACAAATTGTTGAATTCCACTTCTCTCTATATAGGGAGACCCAATCACAGAGAGCCTTGTTTAGCTAGTTTTCTTCGTACTAGATACACTCTCTTCTGGAGGTAAGACTGCCTCAATATGAAATGACATAAACTGGTTCTTCTTCAGCCTCTTCATCGCCTGCTCATCATTGTCCTCAAAAACGCCGTCCTCAATTTTATAAGTTAGTGATGAGAGGCCTCTGGTTTTCTTCCGGATGCCCTTCTGTTCCTGTTTGTAGGAAGCAGCCATGTTGGCAATCACCTATGGAGGACATGATGAGATCAGTTTATTTATTCATCTTTTCCTACCATGACAGCATAGATAACAGCAAATCCAAACAACACTGTATTTCACTTTTCCACCTGTCCCATATGACCTCCAAGCAACTTACATCAGTACGTAAAGGCTGGGATAAGGCAATAGCCTGGTATTCATAGAAGACATTTATAAAAAGAAGAGGAACACCCATTGAGGACACTATCGCCACTTACAATCTCTTTCACAGCGTTCTGTTGCTCCTGCGCAGCAGCACTGAAGGATGGGAGGCCATTATTTTTAAAGGAATCGGTCCCATCCTCCTTAGAGGAGTCTTTGATGTATGCAGCCTGGGAAGATGGAGGGAGAGAGAAGGGAAAGAAGACAAAAGATCGCCTCTGGAGCTCAGGCTGCCAGCCAGGGCAAACACATCAAGCCATCTCATGCCTCACACAACCAGGGTCCTCAAACAATGGCCAGGAACAGCGGGGTTAATGCTATTTGGTTTGGTCTTGCCTTGTAGATACTGGAGCCCTTTGGCTGAAAGCCAGAGCATGTGGATGGCAAGTTTTATGCTGGCCTGATTTGGGAGGGGTATTTGAACACACACAGGAGGATGGTGACATGACAGAATGAGCAGATGGTAGGACAACGCTCTCTCCTTTGACCCATGCTCTAACCCAGCAAGATTCTTCATAGGCTTATAGTGATATCTGAGTAAGATTTTGCTTCAATTGCTACCTGAACGGGTATCTTTCCAGCCCCTGGATTTGAGCTGTAGCAGCCAGTTGCTGCATTTAGATAATGAAAGTCACATACAGAGATGATTATCGTTAATCCCTAGGCATCCATTTCATGCATTTGACCAAAGCAGGTGTCATTACAGGGCTTGTGTGCGTGGGGACTCTTAAGACTACTCTATGACAACTGATCCTCCAAGTTCACAATACCAAAAACAATCTCGATTTATCATCTTTAAAATCATTTCTTAGAATGTCTTGTTCCAAAACAGGATTACCTCTGAGGACAGGCAGGCGTATCTGTTGTGCAAGAGGAAAAAGGGGGTGTATTTGGTTACAGGGCTGACAGCTGTGCGGAGCCCAAACAGGACCGCATCAAGGGTTTCATCCCAGTCACTTGGCTTCTCGTTCACAAGGTTGCAAATGGCGGATTTCAAGAGTTCATTGGTTTGGCTGTCCAGGCTAGTGCAACTGGCTGGATCAGATGGGGTCAGAAGCTGGGAAATGTTCCATCGCTCCAAGAGAAGTCTGATCACCTATAGGAAGATTGGAAACAGTATTCTAGGACCTGTGGCCCAACACACTGGGAGGGCACCGGATTGGGGGAGGCTGCTTTGTTCAAAGGCTGACAGTGTCTGACCTACCTCTTCACAAAAGTCCCAGTTCAAATTGCAGAAGATATTCTTGGATGCACCAAACCTGATTCAGAAAAAGCAAACTATATTAATAAAAACAATACTAAGAGAGTCAGAATTTTATAATGGTAGGACAACAGGGGCTTGATTTGGACTTCCACAAACAACTCTGATTCAGTTATTTTCCACAGCCCCTTTGACATGGAGTAGCAATGCTCATAGCAACATCAATACTAAAAATAACAATAGCAGTAACTGGAGTGGTAATGCGGTACTTTCAGCCCTGGGGACTTCTTGCTTTATTTGTCAGCTTTTCCTAAATATGAGCCAAACTTGACTTTGGAACTCATCTTCTCAATATCTAGTGCTAGAGAAGAACGGCAAGGCAAATTTCTTCTTAAAGTGCTTTTGCACACAAACTAGTGAGCAGCAAAATTAGGTCAACACATAGGAAATAAGAAAGAGTCTCTAACCTAAAACACCATTCATTCTTGAAGTTCCACAGTATCCCAGCCCTTTCTTCTACCTACTTGGAAAAGTTATTATTTTAGATTACAACTCCCAGAAGAGCCACCACAACTAGAGAATTCTGTGAATTGTTGTCCACACAAAAGTAACTGGCACTCTGGAACTCTGAATGTTTTACTCGCTTTGTGTTAATTTACAATCTCAATTCTAGGCAGGTCAGATAAGCACAGCTATGGGAATCTCTTGGTTGACCTTGGGCAAGTCACACTCTCTCAGCCACAGAGGCAAAACCCCTCTGAACAACACTTGCAGAGGAAACTCCGGCATGAAGGTGGCCATGACTCCGAATGACGTGAAGGCACACAAAAACAGAGCCCACCTGTAAAACAAGGAAGACAGGCCTTTGGCAACTGAAGAAGCATCTCTCTTCTGCAGAGGGATGGCCTCCACCCACTTGGAGTAGTGGTCCATTATAGCGAGGACATGTGTATTGCCCCGGCTGGACTCTGGAAACGGTCCTAGGGACATCAAATCCAAAATGGACAGTCAGTTGTCAAAAAAATAGTACTGAGTAGAGGGGTTCAATGTGGCTACTATTGCTAAAATATTCTGGTGCATCTTCATGGAGAGTTTTGTTTGGATATGCAATACTGGACAAGATAAGTCAAAGGTCCCTACCAACATTAAGATAGGTGTTGCAGGTGTACATCTGAAGAAACATACCATAGACATCCAGTCTGAGAACTTCCCATGGCGATTCCACTTTGACAGGTCGAGGCTTTTTCAGCAGATTCTTGCCGTGCTCTGCATTTTGGCAGGTTTCACACATCTTGATCTGGCGCAGGGATAAAGGGAAAGAAGGGGGGGAAGAATAGGGGGGCTTAGCTTTTCAGGAGGTTACATTATACCCAGCAAGCAAATGCCAACCACTGTCTTTACAGAAAATGGCACGATCCAGCAAAACGCTTGCCTCAGCAGGAAAACGATGGTAGAACATGGCCTTTTGGGATGCCTACCCAGTCCACCACATCCTTGACGATCCCCAGCCAGTAGTACCGGCTCTGGATGCGATGCACCGTCTTCTTCTGCCCAAGGTGGTTCCCGGTCTCGGTGAAGTGGCTTTCGAGAAAGATCTTCCGCCGTCTCTCGGGGTCGGCCACCACTTCGCGTTTTTCTTCCTTCTTGGGGCCCACATAATAGAGACAGCCCCCTGCAGAAAGATAGCAGAGTGGCCTGGCAATCACCAGAGAGAAAGACTGGAATCAAATCAGAATCCTAAGAGTTGGAAGAGACCCCAAGGGGCATCTAGCCCGACCCCTTTCTGCCAGGCAGGAAGACATATGCAAAGGAAGAAGACTACCAGACTCTGATGCAGCATATTCCATTGTTGAAAAGGCCTAGGAAGTTCTTCCCAACTGAACATACTGTAGGGGTGAGTGGGAATGGACCTTGATTTTGGGAGTTATAGTTCACCTACATCCAGTGAAACTGTGGCCGCCACAGACAATGGACTGGGACCAAATTTGGCACAGGCAAACCCCACGACCAACTGAACATACTGCAGGGGTTTGGGGAAATGGACCATGGTTTTGGGAGTTATAGTTATAGCATGTCCTGCCAACCTAGCAGTTTGAAAACATGCAAATGTGAGTAGATCAATAGGTACTGCTCTGGCGGGAAGGTAAGGGCGCTCCATGCAGTCATGCCGGCCACATGACCTTGGAGGTGTCTACAGACAACGTCGGCTCTTCGGCTTGGAAATGGAGATGAGCACCAACCCCTAGAGTAGGTCACAACTGGACTTAATGTCAGGGAAATACCTTTACCTTTAGCTAGCATGAGGCTTCTTGGATGAATGGATCTAACCTTTTGTTAAATCTTTTATATTTTTATATTGTATTGTATAACTGTTTTATATATTGTGTGTTTTAACTGTGTATAGGCATTGAATTGTTGCCATTATTGTACGCCACCCTGAGTCCCTTCATGTGAGAAGGGCGGGATATAAATACTGGAAATAAATAATAATAGTTCACCTGCATCCAGAAAGCACTGAACTCAGCCAATGGCAGATCTGGACCAAATTTGGCATACAGACCCAACATGGTCAACTGTGCATACAGGCCTGGTTGACCTCGGATCTGGGAGTTGTAGTTCAGCCTTATCCAGAGAGCCCTGAACCCGGCCAAGGACGGATGTGGACCAAACTTCAGTGGCATTCCCTAACATCCCAAAACAAGCAAGGCCTTCTTCTAAGAACCCGGGCACTAGCTTGGGGGCCTGCCTCACCCTCGACGCGGAACTTCTGGGCGTAGCGCTTGAGGTTCTTCCTCTGGATGGCGCCGAAGCCGGGCGGGAAGCGCCCCTCGGAGAGCAGGCGGAAGATGTCCTCGAACTTGCTGGGCGCGGGGCGAGGCGGAGGGCGCCCTTCCTCCTCCTGCTCCTCGTCCTCATCCTCCTCCATGCCGGGCCGACCAAAGCCCCGCGGCGGGGGCGGCTCAGGAGGCATCCGCTCCCCTGGGGCCACGCCCGGGACGGAGGCGCCTGGCCATTGTGACCTCACACTCTCCCTCCGGGCCCGCCCGCGCCTCCACGTGACGAAACGGGCTTGTCTAGGCCGGGGAGCAACAGCAGCAGCAACAGCCACGGGCCTTCGCTCTTCCCGCAGCGTTCCGGAACGTCTGGGTGCGCGTTTCCTCCCGGAGCGCTTTGAGCCACGGACCCACTCACTAAAGCTCCATGGCGGCCGGCAGCGCGAGGCCTGGCAGGAAGGGCTTCCTCTCCTGCGCCTGTTTTTTCACCGACAACCTCTTCCTGCCGCGCTACGGCCTCCACGTCCGCTACGCCGGGGACCCCGAGCAGCTCCGCCGGGAGTACGGGCCGGTAAACAGAGACACAGGAGGAGGAGGGGGGGGACGGACCCTCTTTACTTCCTTCCGGTTTTGATAGGCTTTCTGTGGTGAACTCTCAGGATGTGTCGGCCTCAGCTGTTTTGGCCTTCAACTCCCAGAAGCCTCCGCCGCTGTGACCAATGATAGGGAACCCTGGGAGTTGAAGTCCAAAAATATTGCAAAGCCAAAGACTGGGCCCCCTTCCACGCAGTTGTATACAATCCACATTGAACTGGATGATATGGCAATGTGGACCCAGATAACACAGTTCAAAGCAGATCTTGTGGATTATTTGCCTTGATATTCTGCGTTATATATATGGCTGTGTGGAAGGGCCCTTAAATCCACATTAAACTTGAATACATGTTTAATACTGTTTTTTGATGAGTATGTTTATATTGTAAGCCGCCCTGAGTCCCCTGATGGGTGAGAAGGGAGGGGTAGAAGTGATGTAAATAAAATAAAATAAATATGGCAGTGTGGACTCAACCCAGTTCAAAGCAGATCTTGTGAATTATCGGCCTTGATATTCTGCGTTATATGGCTGTGTGGAAGGGCCCTACCAGGCAGGAAGACACAACCAAAGCCCTCCTGACAGATGGCCATGCTGCTTAAAAAACCTCCAGAGGAGACTCCACCAGACTCCCAGGCAGCATCTGTCCAAACAGCTTTTACTGTCAGGAAGTTCTTCCAGATATTTAAACTGCATCTCTTTTCCTCTTCATGTGACAGGCATTAAGACAGCGTGGCTGCAGAACGGAGGAAGAATTTACAGCTGTAATTCAAGAGGTACAGTGCAATACAATGTAAAAGGACTAACTGCCCAAGCATATTTACTACTTCAGTATATCTTATATGTTCACTATTATTATCATAGTTATTATTATTATTATTAATAATAATAATAATATCCCACCTTTCCCCCAGTTTGGGGTTGAACCCCCAGGGACTGTCCTTTTAGTTGATTTAGAGCAAGGGTGAGAATCATGGAGCCATTCCTCACCATGGGTTATGCTGGCTCGAGCTGCTGGGACTTGCAGTCTAACAACATTCAGAGGGCCACCTTATTCCCATTTCTGGCATATAGCACCTTTTGCCCTTTGGCAACTGATGACACAATCCGGGTTCTATTGTAGAGTAAGATCAGGTTGCACCATTCCATCCTTTCTATACATCATGCGCTTGCAACTTCGTTTGGAACTCATAGGACTCACTTCTAAGAAAGGGGACAAAATTAGACCACGCTGTATATCAGAGTAAATATAGAGAATAATGGGGGGTTAAGTCTGTCTTCGATCCATCTAGCAATATCTTAATAAGCATCAGATTGGATTTTTCCAGATTGAAAAAGAAGTGAAAAGAAGAAAGGAATTAAGTTACCGTTCTAAAGAGAGGAAAGCAATCATCTCCCGGAATTACAGACCGAAGCATCCAGAGCTCTATAGTTTACAGGTAAAGAACCTTATGTTGATATTGATGTATCTTTTAAGAGCAGGGGCCGTCTTTTTGTCTGTCTGTCCATCCATGTCTGTATGTAAAGACAGAGTTACAGGAGGAGGGATTCAGGAAGGGAGTCCTTCTTAAAATGGCACTTTCCATTCTGTTTCACCCACCTTCCTTTTTCCTCCTCTTTTAGGAATCATTTCTGGCCCCAAAGTTTTTAGAAACAGTCAAATACTGCACATCCAAAGAGGCCGATCTCCAAGGCCTCCTCAGTCGTGTAGAAACTATATCAGGTAAGCGAAATGGATTTATGGCACTTGAGTGAATTCTTTGCACAAGATCTTTGAAGCTGCAAGGCTATTAAATGCGAATCAAGCTGGCCAATTGCAACATTCCCACTTTCCTCCAACAGACAAGAGTTCTTTCTCCCACCCTGGACATTATTCCACTACTTGCCTAGTTCACAATATACCTCACAACCTCTGAGGATGCCTGCTATACATGTGGGCAAAACTTCAGGAGAGAATGCTTCTGGAATATGGCCAGACAGCCCAGAAAACTCACAGCAACCCATTGTTCTGTTTGATTGCCTGGAGAGCATTCTTACTTGGCACAAGCTCATTCCCCTCTCTTTTTAATTCCTTTCTCTTTTTAATTCTCTCCTATTAGATAAGAGAATCTATCGACTGCCAGTATTTGCCAAGGAATTCTGCCAAGCTTTCATCAAAGAACTGGAGAGTTTTGAACACTCTGAGATGCCCAAGGGGAGGCCAAACTCTATGAATAACTATGGGGTAAGTGTTTTGTTTTGTAGATGACAAGTCTTGATATCACAGTGTGAAAGGGGAGATTTTATGGCTCACCTGAACTTAACAGGTATGTCATATGTGAAAGCGACTGAGCTGTCAATTAGAAAATGTGTAGCATTAGATCCAGTTTTAATCCCACATGCAGTCAATTCCTCAGGATCAATGGGACTTATTGAAGTGATGTCTGACAGGACATATTCTCGCCTTGTGGCTTGAGCTGGGTTACAATATAGCTAAAATACATAATCACCATAACCATTATATAAAATAGATTTATTAGAGCGTATTTCTACAAAACACGTATGTTAAAACACACCGAACAAAGATTAAAATATATTGAACAGAAGATAAAAGTTTAAAATCCACTATTAAAACTGACTGGGCGTTAACATAATACAACAATATGAAAAGCAAGGGCCATTCCCAGCCATTGCAAAATGCCGTCATCTTTTCACCCTATTGCTTTTTCTTTCTCCCTCTTCTACTATCCCCGGTAGGTTCTCTTAAATGAACTTGGGATGGATGAAGCGTTCATCACCCCTTTCCGTGAGAAATACCTGCAGCCCCTGGCGGCCCTGCTTTATCCAGACTGTGGGGGAGGCCACTTGGACAGCCATAAAGCTTTTGTGGTGAAATACGCTTTAAAAGAAGACCTGGATTTAAGCTCCCACTATGACAACGCAGAAGTCACACTTAACGTCTCCTTGGGGAAAGAGTTTACCGACGGCAACCTCTACTTTGCCGAATTCAGAGAGGTGCCATCATTTTTCTGTGGTTTACTTTGTACTTGTTTATTTTATTGCTCTTATATTGTATACAAAAGCATGTTGTTCACTCTCAGACGGTATGGCAGATTATAGGAAACGCTTGGCTCTCCAGATGTTTTTTAGTAAAACTCCTGCAACCCATTGACCACACTGGTTGGGATTTCTGGAAGCTGAAGTCCAGAACATCTGGAGCTTAACCCCTGCTTTATGAAGCCCACATAGCTAGAGATGTTACCTGTGGTTATTGGGATGCTGGCACTAAACAAAATAAAAGGATAATATTTCTTTATTTAAATTTTATTATTCCCTCTAGAGATGTTATTACTTGATGTCTGCTGGGTATCTTCCAAGATAGCAACTCTGGTTAATTGTTGTTTCTAGATAATTTTTGAGACAAGCTTTTCTCTGGTTCAGTTTTATTCAAAGTCCATAGTTGTGAACAGGTCCATTACGTGTGGAAAAAGGTTTGCCACATTCCCAGCATGCATTGCTCATGCATGAAACGGATCATATTTCAGACCTTGTATACTTGTGAAAGATGCAAATAACCTCTGATGGATATGGTCCACTATATGGAGACAGACTAAATTATAATAATAATAATACTTTATTTTTCTATCCCACCACCATCTCCCCGAAGGGATTTGGGGCGGCTAACATGGGGCCATGCCCAAAACAAAAACAAATATAACAAGTTAGAACCAATCTCTGTAACTAAAAACAATGATACATCAATCAATAAAATAAGCAATTAAAACACAACACAACAGTAAAACACATAGTGACTATACAAAATGAGATAATGATACAAACATCAACCACTATGGATAAAAGGGGTCAGGCATATAAAAATACGCAATTTCAAGAACATTTAATAAAGTGCGTTGACAAGTGTCAGAGAGTCACCTGGTGGATTGAGCATATCATTTTATCCAGTCCTGTTATTAATTTTTAAGCGATTACAAAATCTCACATATCAGAAAAGGTGCATTATAAGAAGACTAGCTGTGCCCGGCCACACGTTGCTGTGGCATTGTCTGGTGGTGTTGGTGAGAAATGGTTGAGGTAGTGGTGGTATTGAATGTCTGTTGTATGGTTGTCTTTATGTTTAGTATGCATTTGGTTGTTTGTGTACTGTGAAAGTGGTGAGGGTAGAGGGGGTCTATATCCCTGTGTAGTATTGTATAGTATTTATACGTTGTCCATGTGTTGTGAATGCTTGGATTGTGTTCTGCTGCATAGTAGAAAGGGTTGGGCTGGATGGCCCTTAGGGGTCTCTCCAAACTCTTGTGCTTGTCTCCTGGGCTGAGTGGGTTGCTAGGAGACCAAGTGGGCGGAACTTAGCCTTGTAACTGGCAGCAATTGGATAAAAACAATTATTCCTCTCCCTGTAATTAGGACTTTATTTTTCTTTTCTTTTTATTGTATCAACCTAGAGCCGTGGATGATGGGTTGTGTTGTCAAATTTTGAGGTTGGGGGGCCTGTAGTTTTGTTGTTTTGTCTGCTGCCCTGATGCCATCACTCTTTTATATATATAGATATATATTTTGGGTTGCTGTGAGTTTTCTGGGCTGTATGGCCCGGAAAACTCATAGCAACCTAGTAATTCCGGCCATGACAGCCTTCAACAAGATATATTTCCATGTCCCTCTTCTGTTTTTACCTCAAAGAGTCATTTGTCTGGAATTTTAACATGATGCTCTTTCTGCTTTTAAAGGATATCAACCCTGTGCCCAAGTACATCGAGGTGGAGCATGTGCTTTTTCATGGATTGCTCCATCGTGGGGGGCAGATGCATGGGGCGCTCCCGGTCACCTCTGGAGAGCGTTGGAATCTGATTATTTGGATGAGATCATCTATTGTCCGGAACCAACTGTGTCCCATGTGCAACAGGACGCCAGAACTGGTGGAAGCAGATGGGTTTGGAGAGGGGTTCACCAGCAACTTCGATGACAGTCAGCCTGAAACTGTGGATTTGTGCTCCTTAATCTAGAGGGAGAACGCAAGGTGAATCCGACATCTCAACTTCCATAAAGACAACAGCAGTAGCCTCAATATGTTCCCCAAAGACCAAGCTGAAGATGGTTTGTGTGCTTCTAAAGCTGTCCATACATTAAAGAAGTGAAAACATCATAACAAGCAGTCACAGAGCAAAATCACTGAGTATAGATTATACAGCATAACTGTCAAGTGAAATACTGTCTTAGCCACGGATCCTAAGAATCAAACTTTCCTTGTAAAATGTGTCTCTGAAAGACAGGATTTTACCCGACAAGCCTGCTAGGCTTCCAAATGCTTTGGTGGAGGTCTTCTTTTGTGCCGCTGGAGGCAGTTTGTCTGGATGTGAAAGAGGGCCTTCCTGGTAGTTTCTTCCAAGCTGTGGATCTCAGCTAAGTAGGTATTCCTTCTATTGTTTGCCTGCTGGCAGGCAAACAGATTTGTATTCATGCTTCGGCATCCAAGACGTTAACTTTTATTAGCAAATGAGTGCTATTTTTAATATTCTTGTTAGCCAGCTTGAGTGCCATTTTGGCAGAAGGGTGGTACACAATAGTAAATAATGAACTGAACAATTTGAATGTAAATGGCACAGACAGTACAGTAGAGTCTCATGTATCCAAGGTTCTGGATTATCCAAGGCATTTTTGTAGTCAATGTTTTCAATATATCGTGATATTTTGGTGCTAAATTCGTAAATACGGTAATTACAACACACCATTACAGCGTATTGAACTACTTTTTCTGTCCAATTTGTTGTATAACATGATTTGGTGCTTAATTTGTAAAATCATAACCTAATGTGATGTTTAATAGGCTTTTCCTTAATCCCTCCTTATTATCCAAGATATTCGCTTATCCAAGGTTCTGCTGGCCCGTTTAGCTTGGATAAGTGAGACTCTACTGTAGTTACTTCCTACCGGCTGTTAGGAATTGTGGGAGTTGAAGTCCAAAACCCCTGGAGGCCTGCTCGATCCCTTTCTTGTACCTTTTCCATGTTCCTAAAAGGCTGGTTCTTATTATATGTCCATTAAATTCTTTTTTGTTTTAAGGTGCCACCCAAGTAGGAATCAATATACACGGCTTCCGCTTTCCCGCCGGACTCCTTTAGAGTCGTACCAGGCGCAAACCGGAACTCGCTCAGAAAACTCTCCACACGCTTGTGGGGGGTGGCGTTGTTTCCGAGGCTGCGGGCCTCTTACCATGGTCCAGGCAGCCGACTCCAGCCAAGGTGTTTCTCCCGACGCCGTGCCGCGCTTGCTTCATCCCGGGACCGAGGACTGCGCCTCTTTGGGTGAGTTTGGCTAACGGGCCGAAAAGTAGGCCACTTGGCGCATGCGCGTTGGTCCTCCGGCCAGGGCGCTTTGGGGCGACGGGGTGGGGCGGGGCTTAGGAAGTCGGGACTGAAATGGAACACCGGGATTGGCCGAGGAGGCGGGAAAGGACAACAGCCGCAATGTGTGACTTCTTAAAGGGACAGGGACCCTCTTCGACTTTAGTGTATTTGTGTGTGTGTGTGTGGGGGGGGGGGGGGGGGGGTCAGCTGTGATAATCCTAAACTTTATTTATGGGAGAATGAACTTTTGTCTGTCAGAGGCAACGGTGAATGTTGTAATTGGCCACCTTAATTGGCATTGAATGGCCTTGCAGCTTCAAGGCCTGGCTGCTTCCTGCCTGGGGGAATCTTTTGTTGGGAGATGTTAGCTGGTCCTGATTGTTTCCTGTCTGGAATTCCTCTGTTTTCTTAGTGTTATTTATTTACTGTCCTGATTTTAGAGGGTTTTTTTTTAATACTGGGAGCCAGATTTTGTTCATTTCCATGGTTTCTGATGCATTAAATATCCCATCTCTACCCTGTATAAAGCCTAGACTTCTATAGGGCAATGTTTCTCAACCTTCCAAATGCTGTGACCCCTTAATCCAGTTCCTCATGTTGTGGTGACCCCCAACCATAACAATATTTCCGTTGCGACTTCATCACTGTCATTTTGCTCCTGTTATGAGTCATAATGTAAATATCGGATATGCAGGATGTATTTTCATTAACTGGACCACATTTGGCACAAATACACAATATGCTCAAATTTGAATACTGGTGGGGTTGGAGGGAATTGATTTTGTCATTTGGGAGTTGTAATTGCTGGGATCTATAGTTCGCCTATAATCAAAGAGCATTCGGAACTCCATTAATGATGGAATTGAACCAAAGTTGGTACACAGGGCCCCTCAAACATTTTAAGGTTGGCTACCCCTGAACTAGGAAGTCCATCCTGGAAGAGAAACAAATAAAGGAAAGGTCAATTTAGTAATTCCCCATCAATGCCTGGGTTGTCTAGTCAGTTGTTTTGCCCACACAGGACTCTGTCCATCCACAGAACATCCGTCTTTCCAGGGTTTCCCATGGCACTGAGCTCTCAAGTCTTGCAAGTTATTCTATAGGGAGAACCGTGTCCATGAAATACTGACTTCATTAGCAAAGTTCCACCTGTGTGTATTGTCCGGTTTGTCATTTCTTGCCTTAGCTCTCTAATGCCATCCCAGAGGGAGCTAGAAAATGAACATATGTTCAAGATTGACTCCCTCTCCCTGCAATTTCTCCATCCCATTTTTGTTAGTATCCACCTGCCAGAATTGAAGTAAAGCTTAGTGTTTCTGTAGGGTTGTTTTGGTGTTGCTGTTTGTTATATAGAGGTTTCTTTTCCCATCTTCAAACATTAGGCTTTGTGTTGTCAAAGGCTTTCATGGCCAGAACCACTGAGTTGCTGTGAGTTTTCCGGGCTGTATGGCCATGTTCCAGAAACTTTGGAACATTAGGATTTAGATTGCTTTGGGCATTTTCCAAAGGCACTGCAGACTTAATTCAACCAGAGAAGGCAGCCATAGCAGAGCAGTTGATGAACCAACCTGGACACAGCATATTATTGGAGAACACAGAAATGCTGGCCCACGCTAACAACTACCATTTCAGACGACACAGAGAAGCTATTGAAATCCACAAGCACATGGACAATTGCAACAGAAAAGAGGAAACGATGAAAATGAACAAAATCTGTATTAAAAGTATTTAAAAACTCTAAAATCAGGACTGTATATAAAGAACATCACTCAGAAAATGGGAATTCCAGACAGGAAACAATCCCAACACCTCCCAAGAAAGGATTCCCCAGGCAGGAAGCAGACAGGCTTTGAAGCTGCAAGACCTTTCAATGCTAATCAAGGTGGCCAATGGCAATATTCACACTTGCCTCCAACAGACAAGAGTTCTTTCTCCCACCCTGGACATTATTGCACATGGATATATATAAACCCCACTTGCCCAGTTTACAACAGACTTCACAACTTCTGAGGATGCCTGCCATAGATGCAGGTGAAACATCAGGAGAGAATGCTTCTGGAACATGGCCATACAGCCCAGAAAACTCACAGCAACCCAGTGATTCCGGCCATAAAAGCCTTTGACAACACATTTTAAAACTTCTATAAACACACATATTAAAATGTAGTTTTATAAAGGATACATAGCAAAACGTATTTCTATAAAAATATTAAATTATATTAAATACACAGGACAGTGATTAAAACACAGGACACGAGTTTAAAATTGAAGCTTCAAAGTGGCTGGGTGCTTCTCTCTCTCATGCTTCATGGGGCTTGAAGATGGTGACCCAGGGCTCGGTGTGCCTGTTTGAAATCTTCCTTTGCCACGTGAATACAATCCTGGAATTCAGTTAATCAAGAGTGCTGCCAGATCCCCTTCGTCCTAGCCTTCTGGGGGCTCTTGAATTCTCAAATTATTCCGGTGCCCCAGGCTTTCAAAGCCCTCCATCTTATTAGTAATGATGTCAAGAAGCTCTTGAAGGCCTTGGATCCGTCTTTCGTTTCTAATGATTACGTCCAGCACATCAGAAGCAATTTTCTATAAATTGCTTAGCTTATTTGAGAATTCTTTTGCATGACATTCTAACGGGTCAAGTGCTTGCTTGTTGTTCTCTTGCAGTTCCTCGCAGAGCTGCCTGGGGGTGGATTTAAATTGCTTTTTTTTGATTTGGTTCTTGGCTTTATCTTCTTGCTTTATCTCCTTTGGACCCATTAAGGGACATCCTGTAACTGTCTGGATTGCCATTGTCTGCTGTCTGATCTCCGTTTTGCTCCCTCTGATGGAAAAAAAAGCCTCTTGAATCACTTGCTAGGCAGAAACCGGACCCTCATTTCATTCCTTAATGTCAGAGTGTACTTTCAGGCTTTTTTTTACCGTCACGAAGTGGTATCTTATTAAGCAGAAACAGCAAGATTGGGCCAAGCATTGAGGCTATACAGCCGTCTTTCTAAGCCCCTGGATCATGTCTCTCCCTGTTTGCAAGCACATTGAAAAGGTCTGTGACTGCATCATAAATGTGATCATTTAATTGTTAATCACTATCCTGGGGAAAAACAACCCTGTCTTTGTCTTGACTAGGGTTGAATGTGCCATGGCTCACAACCAGCTGAGAAAAAGATCTCATAGCAGGAGCCGAAGTGACTCTCGAAGCAAGCGCAACCTGGCAGAGAAAAAGAAGGTAAAGAAAAGGAGGAAGAACAGTAAAGATTCCTGGAGCAGGAGAAGCCCGTCTCCGGGCAGCAAAAGTGGCCCTGAATCCATGAGGCTCAGGCTGTGCTCAGGTGAGGATTTGGAAGGAGGCCGGCTGCTTCTAGAGCAGTGCTGGGCAATGGGTGGCTCTCCACCTCCTGTTGGACTGCAAATCCCATCATCTCTCACTCCTCTGCTGCCAGTACTATCGAACTTTTAGTCCAGTGACATCTGAAGGGTCATAAGTTATCCACTTTTGTTCTGAGTTGTGGATCTCTTGCTTAACCAATGCAGAAGGGAAGGTGTTTAATAATAATAATAATAATAATAATAATAATAATAATAATAATAATGATCCTTTATTTGTATTCCGCCCTATCTCCCCAATGGGACTCAGAGCGGATTCCAACATACAGTGGCAAACATTCAATGCCTGAGTTTACTGGGTTGCAGTGAGTTTTCCGAGCTGTCTGGCCATGTTCCAGAAGCATTCTCTCCTGACGTTTTACCCACATCTATGGCAGGCATCCTGTTGGAAACTGGGCAAGTGGGGTTTATATATATACCTGTGTAATAATGTCCAGGGTGGGAGAATGAACTCTTGTCTGTTGGAGGCAGGTGTGAATGTTGCAATTGGCCACCTTGATTAGCATTGAATAGCCTTGCAGCTTCAGGGTCTGGCTGCTTCCTGCCTGGGGAATCCTTTGTTGGGAGGTGTTAGCTGACCCTGATTGATTCATGTCTGGGCCAGCTAACATCTCCCAACAAAGGCGTCAGTGCCAGCTAACATCTCCCAACAAAGGCGTCAGTGCCAGCTAACATCTCCCAACAAAGGATTCAGCCAGGCTTTGAAGCTGCAAGGCTATTCAGTGCTAATCAAGGTGACCAATTGCAACATGCACACTTGCCTCATATGCCTAGAAATATCTTTTTAAGTCTGCTTTTTACGGGATGCGTTTTGTACATAGTATTGTACATAACATCACAGCACACACGCACATTAGGTCCAAGTGTCTGGGATTAGTCTATGATATCGGACTCTTCCCAAGGGCCTAGGATATTAGAGATAGTATTATTATTATCTCTACTATTAATAATAAAACCAGAATGCCTTGCACAAAAGCTGCCATGGGTAGCGCCTTCAAGAAGGGTGGATAGGGCTGGATGACTTTTCTAGAGTTGTATAGCACACTGTGGGTACTTTCTGTTAACCTCTCAGTAATGCCGGCTTCCAGAGAAAAAAAAGAAAAAAGACAAGAAGAAAAGGAAGACCAGCATGGTGGCCTCTTCATCCTCCTCCTCCTCCTCCTCCTCTTCCTCCTCCTCCTCTGAGAGCACGTCCCACTCTTCTGGATCCTCCTCTGACTCCTCTGACTCCTCACCGGAAGAGTCGAGCGACGGCGAATCCAGGCCCAAAAGGAAGAAGCCGAGCAAGAAGAAGCTGGCCAAAGGGAAGGATAAAAAGGAAAAGAAGAGGAAGAGGAAGAGGAAAGCAAAGAAGAAGGCCAAGAAGAAAATGAAGGAGAAAGAGGGGAAAACAAGACTGGAGGAACTGCCTGGACCGTCTTTAGACCAGTGGCAGAGAGAGACGGTGGCAGACCCTGGGCCAGGTAAGGCTTGCATTTTAAGCAAGGAGACCGGTTTGGATCATTTTAAATTAATCATTCTATAATTTCCATATAATATTATTTTATATTCATGTCCCGTTTTAAAAGGGCCCCTTAGTGGCGCAGCGAGTTAAACCACTGAGCTGCCAAACTTGCTAATAGAAAGGTTGGCAGTTCTAATTCAGGGAGCGGGGTGAGCTCCTGCTGTTAGCCCCAACTTCTGCCAACCTGCCAGTTTGAAAACATGCAAATGTGAGTAGATCAATAGGTATCGCTCCGGCGGGAAGGTAAAGGCGCTCCATGCAGTCATGCCTGTGGCCACATGACCTTGGAGGTGTCTATGGACAACGCCGGCTCTTCATTTTAGAAATGGAGATGAGCACCAGCCCCCAGAGCTGGACACGACTAGACTTAATGTCAGGGGAAACTTTTACCTTTCCCTACCTACCATTTTATATTGTATGCTGTACCTCGTGGTGCTTTGTAAGCCGCCCCGAGTCCCTTCAGGGAGATGGTGGTGGGATAATAATAATAATAATAATAATAATAATAATAATAATAATAATAATAATACTTTATTTATATACCGCCCTATCTCCCGGATGGGACTCAGGGCGGTTTACAGTCATAAAAGCAACACAAACATTACATAACAACATAATACACATTATTAAACAAAGTAAAATAATACAATTATATCAATAAATCACACTTACACTTACATTGATCTAGACCTCAGCTGATCAGGGAGAATGGCCTCTCCCTCCTCTTTGCTAGCCGGAAGAGCAAAGCATTTTCCCTCCCAAATGCTGAGCTTTGAATACACTGACTGGTTGCTGGGTAGGTTGTGTGTGTGCTTTTAACCATTGGGCTGGGGAGACCAAGGGGTTGTGCCCATTCAAAGGAGGGTCTGTCGGCAGGACCTCCATGTTGATGGATGTCTCCTTTTCAGCCCTGACCGATGAGCAGAAATCTCGCATCCAAGCCATGAAGCCAATGACCAAAGAGGAGTGGGATGCGCGGCAGAGCGTCATAAGGAGAGTCACCGACCCGGAAACAGGGAGAACAAGGTGCAATAATTATTGGAGTGTTATCAAGGGTTGTGATTTGGGCGTGGGACTAGGACCTGGGTTCAGGTCTCTGTTCAACTAGGAAACCTATAGGGTGACTCTAGGCAAGTCCTACTTTGTGTCACTGAAGCGGACAGGAGTGGCAAACCTCTGAAGAAACTTTGCCTAGAAAACCCCATGGTGGGACCCCCCGAGGTTGGAATTGACTGAAAGGCACACAACAATAGCACACACTAAACATCCCTTTCCAAAGTCTAATGGATCTCACGTCGTTTTCTCTCCCCACTTGCGGTTTTTCTCTGCGGAATGCCATTCTGAACCCCCTGCTGTTCTCAAAATGTCAATGTAACTCCACAAAAGTACTAATGGCAGGGATATCGATAGCTATTGTGTGTGAAACTGAGCTACTCGGTTTCTCTTCCAGGCTTATTAAGGGCGATGGCGAGGTCCTCGAGGAGATTGTTACCAAGGAGAGACATAAGGAAATTAACAAGGTACGTAGCTCTACATAGGCTGTAAAGTAGTGTGATTTGCAGACGGCAGATTTGAGTATTTAGAACAAAAAAAAAGCCTATGTTGGGTTGCTGTGAGTTTTCCGGGCTGTCTGACCATGTCCCAGAAGCATTCTCTCCTGAAATTTCACCCACATCTATGGCAGGCATCCTCAGAGGTTGTGAGGTTTATTGGAAACTAGGCAAGAAGGGTTTATATACCAGAGAGTACTTCTGGAACATGGCTAGACAGCCCGGAAAACTCACAGCAACCCAGTTCTAATACTTCTACTTATTCTAGTCTTATCCATTACATATATTTGCTGTAGGATACTTAATAATTCTTCATCCAGTCTTTCTTGGTTTGAGGCTAATAAATGACTTTCATGTGTTATCAAATAGATCTTTTATTTCTTATTTTGCTAATGTTTGCTTATGAGTTAGCTTTTCTGATAGTGCTATAGCCCATGCCCTATTTAGAATCATAGAATCATAGAATAGTAGAGTTGGAAGAGACCACATGGGCCATCTAGTCCAACCCCCTGCTAAGAAGCAGGAAATCGCATTCAAAGCACCCCCGACAGATGGCCATCCAGCCTCTGCTTAAAAGCTTAAAAACCTCCAAGGAAGGAGCCTCCACCACGGCCCCGGGGAGAGAGTTCCACTGTCGAACAGCCTTTCTCACAGTGAGGAAGTTCTTCCTGATGTTCAGGTGGAATCTCCTTTCCTGTAGTTTGAAGCCATTAACTGAGTCTTTATCGACAAATGTATTTTTTCCATGTTTTGACTATTTTTGAGTCTTGCGGCACGGAACATGAGTAATCTGCAATTCTTTTGCATCCCTTTTCACAGCAAGCCTCCCGAGGAGATGGCCTTACTTTCCAGATGCGGACGGGAATGCTGCAGTAATACTGGTAGAGTGTGTTCCTCTGTGCCAAAGGTGGATTTCCTGCCCAGTCATGACAGGCTTTGTCAGAAACAGCGCATACCCCGTTTGTCCCCACGAAACATGCATGACCAGTAACATACATTGCAGAAAAAGGTGGGGGAGAGTGAGGTCCCAGCCCACAGCTGCTGCATGCATTTGCCACCTCCGGGGGGTTCAGCTTTCCTGTTTTGCTGCAAGGCTCCTCCATTGCCCTCTGCAGAGGTCCTCCGGGAGAAGACTCCCACTTCCTTTCTGACCTGGCCAACACAATCCCAGAGTAAAAGGAGGCCGAGTAGAAACAGACCTGGACAATGTTGGGCTTCTGTTCCCATTGATCCCAGCAGTCTAGTCAGGGATGAGGGACATTATAGTCCATCATGTAGCTACAGCCACTCTGGCCTGTGCCAAAAGACATATATCCGATTTGGTTCTAGAAATGGACTGAGGCCTCCTTGACTCCAGATTAGAATTGACAAGATAGGCCTACTGGAAGAGAGGTCTTTAATTCTATTTCAAATTTGTTTAGCTGCCGGCTCTCTTCCGGCGGATCATGCCACAATCGAAAGGCGGCTGATGGAAAGGTCCTCTGAGTGACAGGTGACAGTCGGGTTTGAGTTGGTTGGAGTAAGCATCCTCCAGAGGACCTCAGGGTCCCAAAGGATTGTAGGTATCCTGTAGGTAACCTGGACCCAACCATGTAGGGCCTTTAAGGCCAAAACCAACACTTTGTACTTGGCCCAGAAACTCTTTTGACAGCTAATGGAGTGACTTTGAATATGGGTGTGATATGTTTGCTCCTAGATGTTCTTGTAACCAATCTGGCTGCCATGTTTTGAACTAATTGGAGTTTCCGAATTTGGTCCAGAGGGAGCCCAATGTAAAGGGCACTGTAGAAGTCCAGTCTTGAGGTTACCAGCATGTGCCTCATCATATTTATTCTGATTCTCGAAAGGGGCGCAGCTGGAGTATCAGCCAAAGAGGATAATAAGCACTCCTGACCGTCGCGTCTATCTGCACTGACATTTAGAGACACCTCTCCCCCTGAAATTGGTTTCCCTGATGGAGGGCTCTTGAGGGTTGCTCATGCCGCCAGCGTTATGCAATTGGCAGATGAAGGGGAATGGGTCTTTTCTTCTTTCCCCAGTATTTATTTGGACAGGTTGATGAGCTGTCCTCCTAAAGAGACACCTTACGTAAGAGGTGGGAGCAGCTGTTTCCAAGTCCTGCCTCGGCAATCAGGCACGGGCGCAGAAATGTAATTTGCGTCCTGTGCTTTTAATTAGCTCCCCATTGTTGAACAATAATGCACCTGGGATTTGGCAATCGGTGCAAAGCAGGACCAAGAACATCGTGAAGTATTTACAAAATGTTGGAAGGGAACAATTGACTGCAGGAAGGTTGCATAAATGCTCAGCTTTTATAGCTTAAGTTTGGATTGATTGCGCTCTTAGACGCCTGTGGCTTCCTTTTCAAAATCAAAAGTTCCGTTCAAGCCATAATACCCAGACCCATCCAGATAACAAATGCTGCAAATACGCTGTATCGCTTCAATTCCAAGACACACCTTTTTCTTATATAGACAGATCTGAAAATGGGGTGAGTCTTAGAATCACAGGGGTATCATATGTATTTTTATTGGTGGTGGCAGTCCTGAAATTTGAGTGCGTCTTCCAATCAAAGAAATACATTACTGTATTAAAACAACCTTCCTTGCCAGTCACCTATATCATCTGTTCATTATGGAAGGGGATACTGTTAAGCGACAGGTTTGGTCCTCTTATCAGTGGTCATGTTGTAGCTTGAAAAAGGCACATGGATGATGTTCTGCATGCGCATGGGATACCTGTGGCACTGGGAGGACTATTGAATCAAGGAGGAGGCCAAGAACACTCCTGCTTGATTCCTTTTGTCCACAACTGAGTAAATGTCACATGAGATCAAACTGTTCATGTTTTTTCTTGTTCTGAGTGGTTCACGGCCAGAGCTGTAAACCTATGTTTTCTGTGTCTCAACAACTCCGTGGTTCCCAACCTTTGGTCCTCCCGATGTTTTGGACTTCAACTCCCAGAAATCCCAGCCAGCTTACCATCTGTTAGGAAATGTGGGAACTGAAGTCCAAAAGACCTGGAGGCCCAAAGGTTGGGAAGCACTGCTGTAATGCTACCAATGTCTTTCAAAGAAGTGGCGACACCAAGAGCGCCTTCCCATTTCTTTTATTCGGTGTTAACATACAAGTGATAACCATATACAAAGCACACCCAGGCTGCAAGACAAGGCGGCAGTAACAGCAAAGGAGAAGGATGAGTTATCACGTACAAGAGCCAGGAGATTGACGGTAACATGCACACAAAACACAGTAACAAAAAGATGAAACAACAGGCCCAGATGGGAGTCTGGGCCTTTCAGTTGTGCCTTTCTACATTGAATGGTCTTGAATATTTCCATCTGCTTTCCCCCCTCCACTGTTTCCCACCTCTGTTCAAAAAAGAGAACACTGTCGGAGACAAACATTCGAACAGTCAGGGAGGAAAGTTGCCTGGGGGCCAAAGGAGACAAAAACGTAAGGCTTTTGGACGGAACCGGGAAATTGCAGCAATGGGAGAGATAGATACCTGAACGAGAGGGATTGCTCTGGTGACGGGAGCATGGGACAAAACGCTCCGGGTAAGCAGCGGTTTCACTTGAAATCTTTTTAGCAGCTGACATTCTTTGACCTAGGTTTAGGACATTGTAAACATTTTTTTTTCAAAATGAAAGATCTTTGAATGTTTGTGTGTGTGTGTGTGTGTGTCAAAGGATGCTAAAATAAGAAAATCTTGTTGTTTTTGTGCAGAAAGACAGGCTCTTTCCCATCACACTTGCCTCATTGATTGAGTCCATACCACCTTCCACCTGGAAGCTTGGGGGGGAGGGCTTTCCATCCAGGCTCAGTCCTGACCTCAGTTTCAGCAATTCTGCCCACAGGTCATGCGCTGGAGCTGGACTAGATCCCAACTGCCCATCTAGACACACTTTGCGGAGAGCATATCCTACTGAGCTCAACTTCCTCCTACTTGCATTGTGGGGATTCCCGTTCAGCACCAAAGTGGCCACCTCAAATACACTTCTGAGGGGATATAAGCCCCACTGAAGCGGAATCCCCAAGTGAACAGAAACAAGAGTGTGCTGAAAGAATACCATCCCGTGAGAACAAGCTATGTGCTTAACACGTGTTGTTTTTTCAGATTGTAAATTTGTGAGCTTTGTCCAAAAAAATGCTTAGTTTGGGGTGATAGCAGTGAGAGAAACCTAACTAAATTCCCCATCCATTTTGGCTTTTCAGGACCTTTAATTCTCAGTGGGCATTGGCTCCCTCTTCCCCTGCAGCCACAAGGGAGAGAGCCTTGCCAAGTTGGCTATGCGACGTATGAGCAAGAAGCCAACAGGTGTGCCCTGCATATGGGGATATAAAGTAGGGCAGCATCCCATGTGAGACCCTGATAAATGTTTAGCTTCCGTGAGACCACATTCCTCTGCAAAGATCCCGACCCAAAGACAAAGGGTTAGTTGATGCCCGAGGTCTTCAGAAAATGTTAACTCAAGAAAGCCCCAAACCCATGACAATTCTAATAGGTCTACAAAGTGGGCTAAAACTGTAACTTCAATGAGGCAAATCACACAAATTGCACACAAATGCATAAAGTGTTGGCTATGGGAGAGAAGGAGGCAAAGCACATCATTTCATATCTTTCTGCACTGATGGCCCTGCAGAGCCCCCCTTGGCTTTTCAAGCCCAGAGGGCACTGCATTTGCTCTGGATTTCCAATGAGAGCCAAGATTCCTAGGATGCAGCTCATAGCAATAGACACCGTTTCCCCTTGACAACAAATATGGCTACGTCACACGACAGCGTAAGTGCTTCTCGACGTTAGCAAGGGGAAACTTTCCAATCTCAACCACTTCTTGCCTCAAATGCCACGTCACTTGTCACTGAAGCGCTGCTCTCCAATTGCATTACACACACGCACACAAACACACACACACACAAACAAGCTAGCCTACTTTCAAACCGGCCTATTGCTATTGTTTGAATGTAAATAAGTAAGAAATTGCATTTCAAAGCCCAGGATAATATAATGCACAGTAGAATGCTACACAAAATCCATCGACCAGCATGACAGTGTTGGGAGGGACTTGTACAAATGCACCAAGCCAGTGCTACCTCCCGTTCTCTCTCATGATGTGCCGCTCCACCCAGCACTGTCGCAATGGCACAGAAAAGTGCGGGAGACTTTTGCCCACAGAGAAAACAAACATGGAGAACGTCTGGGAGATATCAAAGCCTGGCCATGGGTTCGGATGTGCATGGGATTAACTCTCCCTCGTATAAACTATTGGTTTCCAATGTGATTGGATGAGAGGCAGTTAGAAAGGTGCACTTAGCATTCACTGACAGTCCTTTCAGGTCTATAAAAATACGATTTTGTACGCAATGCCTGAAACCAAAAAGTAGGGCAAGAAAGCCGAAATTTGACATAGTACGCCCTAAAAGGGTTTTCCCCCTCCAGAGACATTTTAAAAAGATTTTTTAAATAATGCACTTTCGTTACCTGTAGCCCCACTTCCTCCCCACCCTTCCCCGTTGTCCATTGCTTGATACAACACACATGCGTATGCACGCACGCACACACACACAAATACACAAAATGGAATTTCATCCGAAATTGGAAAAAAATGTACAAGTCACATTTGGTTCATTGGTAATGTTCAAAGGATAGGCTGAATTAGTGAAAGACCTTTCTAGATTGTGTCGCCATCTTTGTCTCTTTTGCGAGGATGAATTGCAACAGGAAGATTCAGACCCGTGTGGCCCGACGACCGATACTGAGCTGTACGGCCAAGAGCTACACTAGTCAATCTCGATCCCCTCCCTTTGCAAAGAACTAGGTTCCGTGAGCAGAAAGAGAAGCCAGCTTTGCTTTAAATAGTAAAAAAAAACACCTGCTAGTTTCTCCTTGTCAACTGTATCCAAGACTAGTGGCTTAGACCTGTGCAGTATGGCTACCTAAACTGCTGACGTATGCTGCGAGCTTCATTTCAAAAGAAGAGCTCTTTCCGTGGGGGAAAAAAGGACATTGGCTTCTTTAGAGAACCACGTTCTTCTAGGCAGAGCCCACGGTATTGTATTTGGTGTCGAAATCGAAGTAGCAACCAGTGTATGTGTGTGTGTTTCCCACAAACGTCTGGATGAGTTGTGAAAGCCCCGTTGTGATTCAGTAGAGGCCCCATTCACAGTGCTGCGAGTCTTGGTATTGAAAAGAAAATGAAAAGGGAAGGAAACGCAACGTTTGGTCTGGAAAAGGAAATCTTCTGGACGTATAAGAGCTTATAAAGTTGAGGGCGGTCACAAACGGGCAAGGAGAGGGCACACTGTACCAAGGAGGGCACCCTGAACCAACGCAGAAACCTCCGGGAACTAAAGGCCAGTCGGGGCCGTGCCAGCCTTTGGCGAGCAGGTCTTCTCTTGTCCGAGGAGAACGGTGTTTTGGGAAGGACTGGCCCTTAACTACCAAAGGAAATTCTGGTTCTGGATGTCAGATGGGGGGCGGATTCAGGAGATGTCCCAGACCCTTCCTTGGAGGCACTTTCCCCCTCAAAGCCCATCCTCTTGTGCGGTTTCTCCAGTTCAAAAATGGCTAACGGAGGGCATTGTAAAGCAAGAGCATCCTTGACATTGGGAATAGAGTGAGCAGGGAGAAGAGACGACAGAGCTGCTTCTTCCAAAGGCCTTTCTTCCTCTACACCAGATCCTTCAAACTTAAAATCCCTTGGAGATACCGAAGGTATCTCCTCCTCCTCCTCCTGCTCCTTCTGAAAATGTGCTTTGACCCCACTTGGGCCACCCATCGCCTGTGCACTTCTCTTTTCCGTTGTGTTTGGGTCGACGTGCCCTCCACTTGATAACACTGATCTCTCGTGCATGAAATAAATAGGGTGCAGCTTCATCAAAATATTAGGCATTCTAAAAAGTTTTCAGTGCAAAACAAATAAAAACAATGAGGTTTTACAGTTGCATTAACTACAGTTAAAAAAGAAAGCACATTTACATCCTGTCAAAAGCTGCTACCAAAAAGTTGGAAAGAAGGAATGACTCCTATCTTGTGGGAGGAGAGGCAGAAAAGAACTGGGCAGAGAAGAGGGGGGAAAGGATTTGGACTGAGCTTTTTCTTTTCCTTTTTTTAGGCTGAGTAATGTTTCTATTAGATTTCCCTCCTGATGCTTGAAACGAGACTGTAGGTATATCCAAAAAAAGGCTTGTGTTGGTTAGTAATGTCTGCAAAATTATCCAAATCTTCACCCCCCCTCTCCATCTACTGATGGGCAGAGTTCCTTGGCAGCTCAAGTGACATCTCTTTTTGAAAATCAGTGCAATCTACCAGCCACCAAAATCCTCCTGTCATTTTTTCCTTTCTCTTAAAAATATTTGCTATGTGGTTTTTGGAAAAGGACAATGGTAGTTAGCCTCAACAGACTGTCAATCTGACGATCAGAGTGACAGCCTGAAAGTAACCCGTGGCTAATGATCGGCCATATTATGACTTTGCTCCATTCGTTGGGTAGAGGGCAGCTCCAAGCTCCCTTTTCCGATCTGAAGTCCTTCTTTCCAGGGTCCGCAAATGACACGTGAAGTGGGAGCATCCGGCATCCTCCTTCCAAGGGGGTTCCAGAGCAAACTACAGAGCCACCCACCGGCTCCATGGGGCACCACGGTCCCCGCCCCCACCCCCCAAGCTGCATCTTGGATGGCTAAGAAGCGGAGGAGGCACATATTTACAATCGCTAGACCTGGATAAAGAGAGGGGTGAGGGAGGCGGCAAGGAGATGCGCCCGGAGGCTCTTCCGACTCTCGTGTCCCTTCTCCTGAAATGCTGGGTGTCCGTTTCCTTTCTGTAGTGCTCTGTAACCCTGGCGCCCCATTTGCCGAGGCCGGCGGGTTCTGTGTGAGAAAAACAAAACATCGCTTGGTCTTCCCCTTGCAGTGGTTGCTGCCTTGATGGCAATGAGTAGCACCATATATTCCCCCGTTGTTCCCACACCGCAGGCCTCGCTGTTTCACTCCTCCTGCTTCCCTGCCACGGGACATCCCCAGCCGCCTTCCTGGATGGCTCTATTTTGGTCCCAAAGCCCCGGGTTCAAGTCTGGAGGCTGCGCTCCGGCCCCAGCATCCTGTGGCGAGGCTCAGGCTTCTTTGGCTGCGTTCCCGCTCCCGCTCGCTCTCCGACTGGCTCAGTGCTCGCTCCGGCCTGTGACTGGTGCTCCCGCCAGCCACCGTGGGCTGAGATGAGATGGTGCGCAGCAAGTGGTTCCTCTTGCGCAAGAATTCCGTCTGGCCGGGGAGGCCGAAGCTGCCTTTCCGAAGGGCCATCCGGGTGGTGTTCTTGGCCGGCCGGGAGCGATGGGTGTACTCCAGCTGGGCCAGGTGGGCAGCGTATCCCTCAGTAATGAACTGCAAGTTCAAAGAAAAACATGAGCTAGTATGGCCAAACCTTTGGAAGCAAGTCAGTGACATTTACTTGCCAGGATCATTACCACACAAATTAAGAAATCTTGGGAATCTTGGGCAGCTACAAAATCCTCACCACTTGACAGAACAGGAGAAGCAATTGGTTTCTTCCTTTATAAGTATACCATTCAGCAAACACCCAATGTCAACCCAAGTGAATGCCTTCCTTTGCTAATCATGTGGATGTTACTGCTGCAAAGTGTCAAATATATCCATTTGGAAACCTAGCATGCATCCTCATTTGAGCTTCATGACAATGTTCAGAAAAAAAAAAATAACCGTAGTCACCTAGACTTAGATGGCCTTCTGCTTCTTATACCACCCAGTTTGTCACTGTTTTGTTCCAGGCCGTCAAAAACATCCCGCTCTCCATTCAGCTCCTTTAGACCTCTCCTTGCTTCAAAGGTTGCAACCCTTACCTGGCAATGGTTCTGTAACTTCTTGGTTGGTCGCCCAACAATGAAGATCTGAGGAGGCGGCAAGTTGATGGAGGTATAGACTGAGATGTCCTTGGTGGATCCGTAGGCTGCGTGGATTTTCATATCAAGCTGGGGAAAGGTAATGGATGTGTGAGCAAGGTTTCTAGAACAGACACAGTCGTGCTATTGATATGTGCCTTCAAGTGGACTCCAATTCAAGGCAACCCCATCCTAATGTTTTATGGGCAAGACTTCTTCAGAGCGGTGTCATGCCATTGCCTTCCTCAGAGGCTGAGAGTGTGTGACTTTCGGTCTCCTGGAGGAGTCCCACAAGCACAATCAAAGCACCCCTGACAGATGGCCATCCAGCCTCTGTTTAAAGGCCTCCAAGGAAGGCACTTCCACCACACTCGGAGGCAAGCTGTTTCCAGGCATTCCCAACCTTGAAATGGCCCAGGAGATGACCGGAAGTGACACATCAGGTCCTGATGCCTTCCTGAGCCTTCCAGCAGTTCAGAAGGGCTGCACACTAGGCAGCATGGCCCTCGGGCTCAAAAGCTTACTACCTTTGCCCAAAAGAGTTTTAAGAAAGGGACGGATGCTCATCACAAGCATGCTTAAGCAGGAACATATAGACATTTGCAAGAGGAACACCATGCCAATGGGAGTTGGGATACAAGCAGGCCCTACATATGCCTGAACTCAGGCCTGCCCTCCCCCTTCCTTTACTTACATCTGTGATGAGGGACTTCAGAAAGTTGGCCTTGTGCCGCAAGGGGTCATGAACCAAGCCCTCGCAGAAGGACACGATCCCGTGGGGGAAATTGTGCTGAGCTAACCAGGCCACCACCCGCTGCTTCTGCATGTCAGGGCGGCCCGTGACGTAGATGATGAGGTAGCCAAGGTCTTGCCAGTGCCTGGAAAGGGAAAGAAGCAATGGGATGAGAAGTCAACATGGAAACACAAACACTCAGCAGTGCCCCCGGCCCTTTCATGCGGAGACAGAGGCCTGCCAGGCACGTCTCTCCGTATGTCAACAGATCTATGAAGTCTGGAAGTCTTCGTACCGTACTACGTCCACCGCTCCAGCTCGGACTTTGGGGTCACTGCCCATGATGGAGACGCTGGCCGCAAAGGAGCCGTCAATGCTGAACACCACAAATTCAGTCCCTCGGGGCAAAACAGTGATGTAGCTGTCGGCATACGTGTGGTCGCCCCTGAAGGCAAGGAAAGGAGATCTCACGTTGGGATCCATTTTAGAAGAGAAAAAGTCCCTTGGGGAACAAGACTCCCTAGCAATAGATGAGGGCTACAAAACATTCACCCTTGTGCTGCAGAACCGCTGACCTGAAGGTCGGCAACTCAAATCCGTGAGACAGGGTGAGCTCCCATCTGTCAGCCCTAGTTCCTGCCAACATAGCAGTTTGAAAACATCCAAATATGAATACATAGGTATCGCTTTGGCAGGAAAAGGCAAAGAACAATCTTGCAATCCACATGACCAGGAGGTGACAATGCAGGCTCCTTGGCTTGAAAATGAAGAAAAAGTACCTCCCAGAGCCAGAGATAAACGCCGCCTGCAGATGACGGGAATGAAAGGAGAAGCCTTGCCTTTGTTTGTGTGTCTCAGGTAATTGGAAAGGCACTGAATGTCTATTATTATTATTATTATTATTATTATTCACTCTCCATGGCAACACAAATGGTAGATGCTTTTTTAGATGCACTTTGAAACAAACTCTGCTGATGTATCAAAACACCTGTCCAGTGCACCATCCATTAAAAGTTCCTTCGACAGGGCACAAAAAGCACGACAATATGGGGGATTCAAGGAACTACAGTCCAAAAGGTTAACTGTTCCAAGCTCTTTATCGAATTGACACGGTAAATGCAAAAATCAAAACGAGGGAAGGAACCAGGCACACAGTTTTTCTGACTCAAAAGTGAAACATTGAATATATGTTTTTAAGGCAAAGACATCCTGCCACAGAACGTACCGCACCACCATTTTGACAGGATACACGCCGATTCCCAGTCTCCGATTCTCAGGGAGAACGTAGGAAATTCTGCCGCTGCTGTTGGTGATCTCTGTGTCAAAGTAAACCCACTCTCCTGATGGGGGCTGTCTCATAATATGAATATCCACCTGGGACAGAAAAAGGCATATTAGCTTTAAACAGCCATTTGATACAGATCACATTCTAAATTCCGCTCAACTCATTCATGTACATTCCAGACGAGACACTTCCAATGTATACTGTGACATAAAAACTACTTAGAAATGGTACAATGGATACACAGTGGGTTTTCTCCTCTTTTTATTGACCGCAATCAGATAAAAAGTTGTCCCAAATCGTACCTTTTCCCCAGTGAGTGTGACCATGTCCAACGGGCCGTACATAAACCTGGCATTTAACATCTGTGGACCGTCCTCATTAACAATAGCATCGATTATTCGGTGGTTGGCGGTGACATTCTGCCAAAAAGTAAAAACAAAACAAGCTTGACTTTACTGTCAATGAGGTGTGTCACTGTCAAGGGAAGTTGAGGTGGATCGTCACCAAGATCCATCTCTCAAAAAGAGATCCACTCTCACAAGAAAGCCAATACAATACAATACATTAATTTTGTCTTTTTCACTTGGGTCTCATCTCCAAGGATTTCACTAGGTACATCCATGCAAATACCGGTAGTCCAAAAGTTCTTCAAATCCCACGGGCCCCAAGTATTTCAGATAAAGAGATACTCTACCTGTAACAATAATGGTAATAATTTTCCCCTAAAACACACCCCTGTGCCCTTACCCTTAGTTTCACATGGGTCCTCTTGCGAAGCCACTTCTCCCTGGGTTTGGAAGGTGTAAAGACAGAGACCTCTTTGCCATCCAGCTCCAAGATACTCGGGTTTTCGTGTCTTATCACCTGAAGAAAAGACAGCCTGGTCAGTTATTTCTACTGCTCTGAATTCAGTCCTAGCTGATGATCTCGTATAAATCACAAGACCATGAAAGGATAGACACCAATACAAGGTTGGAATAACATCTTGAATTTCTATTTGCATATTAAAAGAGCCAACATGAGTATTATTATTATTATTATTATTATCTAAAAATAGTAACAGCAATAAACAACATGCAAGTGTCCAGGATGTAGTAGTACTGTCATAATTTAACATTATGATATAACCTCATAGAATCATAGAAGTGGAAGAGATCATAAGTTCTAAGGAGTGAAAAGTAAAGCTTGTGATCAGGGAATGTGATCTGTCCAGTTGTAGAGGTATCCCGCTGTGACTGAATACCAATACAAGGTCTTTTGAAAGTGACACGCTGGAAGTTTGCAAGCCCCCCAGAACTGACCTGTCTGAGCAAGAAGGCAACCACGTCCGTCGACTCCCAGTAGCTCGCATGGAAAAGGTGTGGTAAAGCGATGGTGGGGAAGGCGGTCAGAGCATCCGGGCAGTAGAGAGCATAATCAATCCTTTTTGTCCCCCACCATTTGGACGCAACTGAGAGCAGATAAAAGGAGAAGACCACCAACATTTTAAAAAGTAAACACAATGCAAGTAACATCTTGGTTTCATGTTCAAAATCAACCTCTAGTGAGTCCAACTTAAAAGTGTCAGAAAGCCTTCTCTTTAGACAGATAAACACTAAATGCTGCATCTAAATGTAATGCCACCCACATTAGACAAATAACATCCATTCCAATGGGCCTGTTCTTGTGGACCTTTGCTGGGTTGATACCAGTTTAACCACCGTGGCTTCTCCCGACAATTCTGTTAGCGACCACTAGCTTTGGAACCCACCTGAAATCAAGCTACAGTCTATAGTATTTTTATGGGGAGATGACAAATAATAATCCTTAAGCCTTTTTAGATTTGCAGCTAGGCTTAATCTCACATAACTCTCGGTCAAGCAAGGACAATATGAAGGAGGTGTGGATGATATCATGTGCTGAAACAAGCAAGAAAATACATTGCAAGATGGGTATAAAAAGACTCGATATCCATCCTCAGGAACACGGCTCCCTGAAACATTTTTTTTTGGTCACAGATCCTACTTACCGTATGTTACGGGCACCACTTAGCAAACCATTTTCAAAGCCTTTTACTTACATACTTACTTACCATTTCTGGGTATCTTTAATGCATTTATGTATGCATTTCTAAATCAGTGTCAGAATCTCAAGAGTGCAAGTATCAAAAGAAAGGGAAGGAAGTGTTATGAAAAGGAAGGAAGGAAGGTCACCTGTCAACCCCCCCACCAGCATTGCTATTTCCTTCCAGATTTGTGACTGAAATGCAGATAAATGAGGAAGAAGAGAAGGAGGAAATCAAACTGGCCTGTTCGGAGAATTTCCACTGACTTACATGTCGCTCATGTTGGCATTTTGAAAGCAAGCTCCTGATATTTTGTTTGATTTCTCCAAGTTTTTTGTTAGATCTCTCCACCCCCTTGTAGCAAATGTCTACATCGGAGAGTCTTGTCGTGAACAAAGCTGATATAAGACCCAGCAAGTCTGACATGTTGCTGGTTTCTAAATGTTAAACTGATCATCAGATCAAAATTAAAATCTGTTCCAAAAAAACAAAAACAAAACCCCTACAAACAGTATGTCTTCCTTTCCTTTGGCTGTGTGTGAACTTTTCTTCCTAGACTTCTGATCAACAGAACGGTAACTTTGAAACCAAATGACAATTATTTCTGCTTCCAAGCAAAAGGTCACCTCAGACTTGGAGGTGTTCCAAGCTTCTCTTTTCCTGTTCAAGACACACAGCCTGGCCTCTTTGGGGATTCTCCAAACAGGGAAGTCGGGAAGAAGGCCTCCCTCCAAAGTGCCATGGAGACGGTTACAATTCACAGCCTGCACAGCCTTGGCGCCTGCAGCTGGCTGTTAGTGGCAGCAGGAGGGTTCACCTTGCAAGCCGAGTTAGGGCAGTGTTTTGTTAAAGCATCTACCAAGACTGCAAAAGCATCCCGGGGAAAGGGAAAGCCGATTGTGTCAGTTTGGAGATGGCAAGAGAGGTTAGTCAGGCCCTGCACGGCAGCTTTGCACTGCTGCTGCTGCTGCTGCTGCTGCTTCTTTTCCAGAATACCTTGACTGAAGTCGAGGCCTGGAATCTGCAGAATGGAATCCATTTCCCAGTGGGAGGATCTCCCAAGCCTTCTTCCTAGGAGATTCTGGGCCTGGTCGGGTTTAGGCGCCCTATGCCTTTTGCGAGAGGGTTGGGTGGAGGATTTATGAGGGAGGGCAAGCAATGCCAGAAGACTAAAGCCCCGGGGATGGTGGAGGTGAGTTTGGTTTTCTAAAACACACAACGTTTAAAAAAAGAGGAAGACAAAACAAAAATGAAACACACGCCTGTTAAAACACACAGAGTCATGCAAAACATACAACTCCTTTTGCTCTTGCCATGAAGGAGATGATCTGGCTGCTTGAGAAACAACTGCGCATTTGACATATAGGCTCACCGTTTGAGATCTTATGAACTCTTTCACATATTAGAGATCTGTTTGTATCTAGGTATGTAAATGCGTATGATTCAACTAGGGAAAGGCCCTGTCTTCTTATTCAGAATGGCAAAGAGTGTTGGAAATAGCAACCTCCCAAGCCTCTCACTATTTATTTGTTAATGTATGTATTTGCTAACCTGTGTTCTATGTGTATAAAGGAAATGGACAACCAATGGTGGGAGTTCCTTGAGTTCCTGGTGCCTTTGCCAGAAGCCCATTCAGTAGCCTTGGGCAAAGCCACTCACTCTGAGCCATCTGCAATCACCGGAAATGATACTGGCTTAAAAGATGACCACTAGATAACGCTTGTGAAATCTTTGGAATACTTCAAGCATCATGCTCATATTAAGTATGGAAGTAGCATGAGATTTTGAAGGCAATGACAGCCTTTTCCTTCTCAAGACAAGGATGCTTTTTAAAGGCAAGGGGATAGTGACCTAGAGATGGTGAACCTTTGAATCCCAACAGGAGGGGAAACATCCACAAGGAAACCAAACAGCAGGTCGGTCCGTCCTTCAAAGATGCCGGGCGTCATCTTGGTGGGTGGAACCCATGGGGACAGACCCATTTCCAAGGAGGGAGAACACTTACTGTTGGCTATGTTGGTAGCAGTGTAACTGTCTGCCATTCCTGAGACCTGGCTGGCAATGCTGGCCTCGCTGGCTCTCCGGAAGCCCCTGAACTGAGGGGCAGAAATGGGAGTAGAAGGGGATGCGCTCTCCATGAAGGCGCCACCATGAGACTGAACAACATCCGCTACGGAGACGAAACAGTGAAATTGAGAGCATTAAACCAGACTCACAAGAGGTCACTGCGAGACACACAGGATGCAAATCAAATCAAAAGAAAAGAAAAGCAAGCCCCTCCACTTTTGCACGCACACACAGCAGAACACCATTGTGTAGAGATTTGTCAAAGCTGATTGGAAGGAACAAGCATTTCAACAGAGCTCCAGTCAGAAAAAAATATATGAAAGACACCGGCACAAGCACCAAAGCAAACAGGTCAGCAGCTCTGCAACCATTTCCCAAATGGTGAAAACGAAACAACGGCCTGAGAAGAAAACAGAAATATCGGGAACCCCATTTAACTACATGCACAACTTGCAGTGGCTTTTGAATTGTGTTGTGAGCAGACCTTTGAAAGATGACTGGTTTTGGACCACAACTCACAGAATCCTGACTGAAGAACTCTGTCAGTGTTGTAATACAAAAAAGGAACATTCCTGGTTCTTGGCAGCTCTGAGATTTCCTGCCAAAACGTTGCTACAAGGAGGTTGGGTTGTATATAGATAGAATTTGGGTTGTGTACTCAGTTCAAACAGGGCAATTACAAGGCTTGTGAGACTGAGTAAACTGGGAGACAATTCTTAAAACTATCCCAGAACCTCAGTAAAATGTGTGCTTCTGCTGCTTGTAAACGTATTTGCTCAGGAACCTCTGTTTTTGGTGACATTCCTCTCAGGACTAAATGTTGGGAGGATTTCAGAATAATCCTCCAAAACATTTCTTCCTAGATTTCTGACTTGTCCACTTCATTTCCAAAGGTTGATATGCAGAATTGTGTATTTATTTATTTAAAAGATGTTTGACCTGCCTTTCAGTGCACACAGTTGTTAAAAAGAGACTTAAAAGCTCTACAAATAAGTACAGTCCGACATCCATATACAAAGGTTCTGCATGCATGGATCCAACCATTCACGGCTTGGAAATATTTAGTTCCCAAAAATAAACCTTGGTTTTGCCATTTGATATCAGAGGCACCGTATTATCACGCCACTGTACATAATGGGACTTGGACATCCATGGATTTTGGGATCCAAAGAGGTCCCGGAGCCAAACCCAGCAGATACCAAGGACCCACTGTAAATTCCATGATCAATGTGCAACAGCCTCCGCCTGCCCCCAGAACAGCCAAAAATACTATGTTTGCTTAGCTTGCAGTTTTTGAGCAATGCATTTGTGTGCATCGGAAACATAAAGCAGAGGGAACATGCAAACGAGCTAAAGAAAACAAAGGCTGTGGCAAACTGCACTTGTTATTTTGGAAATTCTGTGCATTGACCCAGAAGTTCAAAGAGCTAAAAATGGTGCACCATAAAAGGAGCTACCTGTCTTTCCTAAGGTAAAACATGGCCTGTCTTGATGTAAACCATAGGACTTGTGCAGTCCCTCTTTGCTCTTATGTCCAGAGACCTAGCATCTTTTCCCTTCTGCATAATTCAAAATCAACCTTTGGGACCCGTGAGGCAGAATTCAAAACCAACAAAGAATCTTATGCAAGCCTAGATTATGAAGAGTTTGTGTATTGCTGTCTGCTTTCCCAAATGCAATGAAGTATGATTCAGCATTCCCAACCGCTGAAGTGTTTGCAATGGGGGAATTGTAAACATCTGCAGCGCAGAACAATGCATCGTGTCGGATGAAGTGGACAGTAGCCCATGAGAGCATATGCCATTAGACACTGGTTAGCCCAAAAAGCCATGAGATTCTTTGTCATTTTTGTTGTTGATGACTAGGCACAGCTGCTCCCTCTGAAAATTGAAAATATCTGGTTATTTAATTAGTTTAATGGATTCCTCTTGCCTTGCCTCCCAATAAGCCGTCACAGCTGCTACCCTTGAATACTGAAATGGCATTCCAAATGGGAACACACAAAAAAGGTAACCATACTTGGCCATATGAAAAATATCAAAATCCACATACGGATAATGTCACCCAAATCAGGTTCCACCAAGGAATGATGGTTCAAGGTTGCACTGAAACTGTTGTTAAGAGTCTCTTTCCCCCATTTTGGTTTGGACCATGCAGAGCCAATGACTTCAGCACCTTCAACCTTCTCCTCCGTTTCTCTACTCTCAACCCCCTATTCTTCTCAACGAAGAGATCTCGAAAGCTTGTGCCTTTGGAGGGTGTTTGAAAACTTGTTTTAAAAAAGGCACAGATTTTGGCATTTCCCAAATGCAAGCATTTCCTTATAGATTTTTTGTTGCGTGCCTTCATGTTGTTTCTGACCTTAAGGAGAACCTATTACACTGGCCAACACACCTTTTGGTGCCTCAAATGTGAGCCCTGTTTCTGGGTCTCTTTGACCTGCTGAATCCAAAAATGGCACCAGTTTCCCGCCATCAGCTCTAGTTTTTGAGATGCAGAACATATTCCATCCAGTGGTTCTCAACCTTTGTCCTCCAGGTATTTTGGACTTCAACTCACAGAAATCCCAGGCATGTTACCAGCTGTTAGGAATTGTAGGAGCTGAAGTCCAAAAAACCTGGAGGACCAAACATTGAGAACCACTGCCATCGATCACTTTTCATTTGCTTGCCCTTAAAAAATCATGACAGCCGCGTCTAAGAAACTAGAGCCGTTGCGGTCTATCCAATGCCATTTTCTGAGTCAGTGTTCCAAGTAACCTAGTAACAGGCCAAAAAAATCAAGATACCAAGAATTTATTTTTGGAAGGGGGGTTGTGTTATGGGATTTTCTTGGCAAGATTTGTTCAGAGGGGGGTGGCCCCTGCCTATCCCTGAGGCGCATGTCATCCAGTGGGTTTCCATGGCTGGCTCCTTCCCCATACAATAGGTAGATAGATATGATATTTTGATATATTAGTTTAAATGTAATCAGTGAGGCAATCTGCTCAAAGACTGTTGCTAAGACTGGTGAGGGGGATTTCACTAATCTACGAGGGGAAAGGGAACCAATCTGATACTTCATAGAAAAAGGGCGCTACCGCTCCGCGCCTTCTCTCTCGGCCTAGTGATGTACCCTAATCCTTTTGCTTTGATCGCCTGCATCTCCACAGCCATCACATGCTGCTTCTGAGCTGTAGCAGAGAGTGCCACACTGGGCAGTAAGATCATTCTCTCACTATGGGCTTCTTCAGCAACAGAAGCATTTCAGAGTCAAGTTGCAGAGTGGTAGGTATGCAAGTGGAGAGCAGAGCAAAGGGAAACTGAGATGAGGGCTCTGTAGAAGGACTGCCTTTCCAGCTCTCCATAGGTCTTTGGCATATATATGTAAAAGAGATACATTCAGTTGAATGATGCCATGCAAATCAGAGCTTGGGAAACGTCACTTTTTGGTTTCCAGACTTTGTACATGGTATCCCCAGGCTCAGTGTTTCCCAACCTTTGTTGGCAACCGACAATGAAATAGTGGGGAAAGACTGTGTGCCATGACCTTGCAACATGCATCATCTAAACCAATAAAGGCTGCCTCCAAAAAGTTCAAGAAAGACAATACAATTATGTAAACCCTATGAATCAAAAGCAGCCTGTAAGATAGAAGATGTGGCAGCAAAAATTAAAATCACATTAAATATTAAAACTCGCAGATGAGACAGTGATGATCATCCCCTCTAACATCAGGCTTGCGTTTGGGGACAGGTTTGCCTTCTAAAGCTCTGTTTTGCATACTTGGAACGTAAGTAGGATGTAAGGGTGAACCAGATGCACTACCCTCACAACTCAAGCACAATCTTGCCGTATCTTCCTAATGCAACATTTGAAAAGAAGTCCAGCCATGCAGAACACCAAGAGCAGCAAAGAAGGAACTCAATTTGGAAAGCATGAACAATCAGAGAGGGGGAAGAAAGGGCCTTGAAAGCTTTCCCATATTTCAAAAATCATGTTATTTGTAGGCAGGCTAAATAAAATACAAGAATTCTCTTTGTGTGATAGAAGCCCATATCAGCATCCCTCTCACACAGGTATTGGTAAAGTTCCTCGCCACTTTTACTAAACTTGGATCCCTAAACACACTAACTTGAGAACGAGTCCCATGAGCTATGTGAGGCTGACTTCTAAACAAACATGTTTAGGATTGCATAGTAAGACTGGTGACAACGTGTTGCCCTTTCTTGCACCTCAGAGTTACAGGCCTATTATGTTTGAAAATCACATTTGGAAATCCAATGAATTGGGCATTTTCACAGGCAGCATCATGCGCACTTTTTCTTTCTCTTACCAAAGCAAAGAGTAGCCTTAAGCCACCCAATGCAACAGCTCCCTGTATTGTATTTTGGATTTTGGCTGACTTTGCCTCACTCCATTACTAGAAAAGGACTTCCGTGGGACAGAAATGGGGCTTTCCTATGCAAGGGCACCACTTCTGCATCTGGCTTCCACAGACAAAGGATCCACGTGTGTGACTCATAAAGCCTACGGAGAGGAACTCCCATAGATCATACTGCATGCACTGCATCTTAAGACAGCAGGGGGCATGCACAGTCAGCATTGAGGCATTCAAGGCCAACTTGGGAAGAACCTGTCCATCCAGCCACCACTGCTTATTGTGGTCCCTTGTCTGGATCCAATTGTGTTCAAGCAAATGGTTTGTTCAACATGCTCCTCACAAAGATACACTCTGTACTTCGACATGCCGGAGCGACTCAGCCCACTTTGGGAGAGCGTGCCGTTGGGTGCAAAGTCATAGTGATGGACTGTTTCCTATCTGGGCAAGAAAACACAAGCAGCTAACCACAAGCAACTGGATGTACTACTACCTGAGGGAGGCAACTTGGAGCTACCAAAAAGGAAAAGAAAAGAAAAAAATCCACATAAATTTAATGTCTTGGCATTTAGCTGAATCATAGCCCAGCCTGCAGTGTCAAAAAGAGGAACCTTTCCCTTTACATGTCAACCCACTTCTATTGTTAGCTCCAGGAACATGACCCAACCATACAATTTTAACGGCTAATATTTTGTCTATCACTCCAGTTGTCTACAATGGACCAACCGTCTGCTCCTGTTTTGGTTTGGTTTTGTTCTGGAGGATTAAGCGGAACACTAAGAAAGCAGGGAAAGCTTTCAGGACCCTTGGGAGCAGCCAAGTGTGGATCAAGCATCATCCCAAACCCTGAGAAAGTGAAACGACAAGACAATATGAAGGGGAAGGTGAGAGTACACACACTCCGCAAATCCAGAATTTTTACTGGAAACATCTTGCCAATTCAGGATGGGAACCGGGATACTGGTTTCCATGAAGCTGTCCTGGTTCTGAAGAGCAACCAAGGGGCTGCTTTCTACGAGGAGGACAGGGTTGCTCTGGACTGTTTCAACTGGAAGCAAGATGGGGAAGAAAACAAAGAGGGGCAAAAAACAAGAGACATGTGGCCACAGAAACTGGAACAGACTCACAACTGGTATCCAAAATGGCTCTAAAGACACAGTAAACAGAAGAAAGGGTTTAGCAATCAGGTCTCAACAGGTATAATATGAACTGCAGGGGGTGAAAGCAGGGAAGTGGCACTGACCCACTTCCACAGATCTGAGGAGTGGCTCCCCATCTCTTGCATGCCTGCTTATGGGAGTCCAGATGGGAGAAAGGCAACAAAGGGGTTTTTTTCAGTCAGTTCCAGCTCCACATTAAATCGCATATATTCTTTACACCAGTTCAGGAGTGAACTCTGTTCTTTTTCAAAATGAAAAAAAGCAGATCTCCTGCCATCACACACAGTTGGACCAAAGGCAAGGGCCACCCACATCTATAGTTTGGTGTGGCACCTGGTACAAAAGTGTGATAAAGAGTAGCACAGGCTTTGGCTTCTTCGGGGTTGTAAGCGTTATCAGTGCTCACTTGGAAAAAATACCATAGGCATCAATGTACCTTTCTTCCAAACAGAAGTCCAAAGTACCAGAAGCCCAGTTTATTAAAAAGATAAATGGCTGGCCTACACAGTGGTGCAAAGATCAGAGGCAAGGACGGGTGGAACAGAGAGGAACCTTTGGGCTGCATCAAGGAACAAGGCTCCCGAGACTTCGGGAACATACAGATTTTTCTAAAAATCAAAGTTGCCCTTTGGACTCCAATTCCAGCACATCCAGTGGGCTACAACCTCCCATGGTCCCTTCAGCATGGCCAGAGGTCTACAAGTCTACAAAAACTCCCATGCTGGCTGGAATTTCTAAGAGTTGCAGTCTAAAGAGACCATACATACTCGTTTGGTCTACAGCCAAAACTGTGGATTTGGATATAACCCCTCTACTCAAGAGATGATTCCTCTTTTGATAAGCGTTATGGTACAGTATTTACACTGACTCATGACTAGGTCAACCCATGTTTTTGGAGGGTCACACTTTTTATCCCTTTTTTATCGTAAAAAGGGAGGCACAACTATTACGCAATGAAAAAATTAATGATTAAATTTCCAGACTTATACATGAATATATACAGTAATTTGCCTAAGTGTTGAAATTCAAATTGGACCAGACTATCCAGCTTTTGAGGAGACAAAAGCAGTTTTCCTCCATCATCCCCAGAATGACGGATATATTTATTTCGTCTTGACTGTGGAATTACTTGCCAGCCCATAGGTAAAATTTGATCACAGCTGGTTTGTCCCTCATTCAGATACATGAGGTGCTTTAGTTCCATGGGGACATGCTTTGTTGCAGAGCTCACACAAGATAGGCATTTTACAACACTGTCACCTGATCATTTGTATCTCCATATTCAGCCACCAGCCTTGTACATTTTCTGAAAAAACAGATTAGCTGGGACCAAAAACTGTCCCAACATTTCTGTTGATCACATATTTAGTGTGGAATCTCCTCCGTTCTCTACCCTCAAACATTCCTGAGGACATTCTCCCGTGACCCTCTTTAGAGATTTTTTTTTTACTTTTTGTTTTCTCCCAGTTTTAAATTAACTGGATGAACATGTCAGATTCTTGCCCCAGGATTCCCCAGCTCAAAGTCTTTGCATAGAAAAGAGAAAATGATTTTACATGCCTTTGGATAGCATAGTAAGACTTCAGAAAAAGCTTCCCTTCCTGCTCCCTGTCTCGCATGGAAATTGTGCATCGAGGCACTTTGGAAGTGTCCATCAATTGCTTTAATCTTTTCTTAACATTTCCCTGGACGTGTAGCTTTGTCCGGGAGCTGGCAGTTATTTCTCTTTCCCCTCACAAAACTGACATTTCTAGGCTACCTTGCTGGGCAGTCATGACTCATGCTAGACAAACAGCCTGGAAAGTTATTTAGTTGTCAAGTGAAGGCATGCCTTCTCTTTATCAGCTGACGCTACTTTCTCTGTTTTTCTGGGGGTGCGACTATTATGCAATGAAATACAGTAATTAACACGTATCAACATCTAAACGTCTAAATACTACAGTTGAGATATGGGTGTACGACTTCAAAAAAAACTAGACCAGGTTTCTCCAACTCTTTGTTATCAATATGTTTTAGGCTACTAACATGATCACACATTGGCTGGAAGCCCAACACATCTGGAAGACACTGGATTGAGAAGGCAGAACGAGGCCAATGACGTTGGGCCTTTAGTGGCAGAAAGAGCTGACTTACCCAGGAGAGCCGAATGCCCATCGCCAAGTGGGAACCGCTGGTAGCGTGGGATGTTAAAGGGTGGCAAAATGTGGAACTTCTTTTCCAAGAGAGGCTCTAAGCGAGAGGCAGAAGGGTCTGCAGGGTGGAACAGGTTGTAAACTTGCTGGCAAGCAGGTCTCAACTGGAATACTGACCAACGGTGGAGGGAGGAAAAAAGGGACAATGAGGTGTTGGCCACTGCCTGGAAAAGAATGTCCCTACTAGACTGTGGAAGAAACATCCAGGAATGAGTGGACTCCCATTGCCATCCCATTGCCATTGCCCAACAGGTCACACAACCTACAGTCTTTGTTAACCCATTCAACCCATAGCTCCTCCCCTAGTTCTTCCTATACCAAGAGAAAGGCAAGATAAATATAAAGTAAACAGATAATGTATTTTAATATGTATAGAAATATATTCTAATATGTGCTTTTAGGGGATGTATTTTAGTAGTATGATGTATTTTAACATTATGATGTATTTGAACGATGTTGCGCCCTCCCTTGAGTCGTAAGGAGAGGCTGGCAATAAATAAATAATATAAGCAGAGACAAGAGTATATGATGAAATGCAAAGGTGAAAGAAAAAGCACTGCCAAGAAGATGCCTCCTAGATCTACACTGCCATATAATCCAGAGTGCAGATTAATTGCATCGAACTGGATTATATGAGTCTACACTGCCATATAATCCAGCAAAATGCAGTTACAGTAGAGTCTCACTTATCCAAGCTAAACGGGCTGGCAAAAGCTTGGATAAGCGAATATCTTGGATAATAAGGAGGGATTAAGGAAAAGCCTATTAAACACCAAATTAGGTTATGATTTTACAAATTAAGCACCAAAACATCATGCTATGCAACAAATTTGACAGAAAAAGCAATTCAATACGCAGTAATGTTATGTTGTAATTTCTGTATTTACGAATTTACCACCAAAATATCACAATATATTGAAAACATGGACTACAAAAATGGCTTGGATAATCCAGAAACTTGGATAAGCGAGGCTTGGATAAGTGAGACTCTACTGTAATTAGAATTCTGAAACTGGATTATATGGCAGTGCAGACCCAGCTGAAGGCTATCAGAACCATGTCAGAGAAGGCTCTCAGAGCAATCGCTTAACTTGTGGATGAGAATCAAAGGGACTCTGATCTTGTTTACAACGAGCCAAAGAAAGTATTGAAATTTGATTTTTCAAGGCATTTGGCCTAAAGGCTCATGTCAAAAATTCTAGGAATTTGTTGCCTTAAGTTGTGGTTCAGAGACCTTTGGGAACACCACCAGAAGAAAACATCCATGGTCACGCTTAAGTATGCCAAGGAAAGAGAAAACAGAGGGCAGAGTCCTGGATCTGGACCCATCCTACAGATTGCGATGGGGGCCCTGCTCTGTCCAAAGCAGGACATTCTGATTCTCTAAGAGCATCTGAAAACAAAGCAGGGTTAACCCAACTGTTTGCAGCTCCAAACAATGTATGCTTTGAGTGTGGAGAAATATAAGCAGGTATAAAGAAGGAGGAGGAGGAGGAGGTGAGGAATAAGAATGCATTCTAATTCAGACGTTTAAAGAAAGACTAAGAAGGCTGTAGAAAAGCAACGAGTGAAATATCATAAAACTCAAAGGCAATAGATCTGGGCTGAGGCAGAACTGGGGAAAAAGCAAAGGCCGAGGGAATGTGACCTGCAGCAATAGGGAGGCAACAGATTCCTGAATGGCTCCTTCCTGCGGTCTAAGAGAAACAATATTAAGAATACAGTCCACAATCCCATCATGTCATGACCATCACTCACTATATACATTTGCAACATGACTGGTTAGTTTTTGAAATCATAACATACAATAGTTATGCAACATACAATAGTTCTAAACTCTGTCCTCCTTTGTCCTAAACTATTATACAGTGACACCACAGGCCAATTGGGCAGGCTTTGGTGCAAACCCTTTGGTGCAGTGTTTCTTTTTCAAAACTCAGTTCTAGAGACAAAAAGGCACACTGAAAACTGTTCCATCATTAGACATACGGTTTGAGCCAGTTCTCATTCTCAGAACCCTTTAGGAAGAGAAAGCGTTTCCAAGTGCCCGCCCCCACCGGACCCAACCCATACGAGAACCTACTGTTGAGAGTTGGGATGACCGTTTTCCGCAAGGCAAGGACCAGCCCCAAAGGAGATCCAAACAAGAAGAAATCCGTGATCTCAAATTCAAACTTCCCAACATTCCCTCCATCCAGTGCATTGGAGCTACTCGATCTCCTCGATCCCGGACAGTGTCTCAGAGCACTAGAATGTAAACTAGGGAAAGAAGGAGGTGAACTACAACCGATAATGAGGCCCGCAAAGCTACCAGACACACAGCCATAAATGCATGGTATACTATGTGTTAACAATGCACACAACTCTCACCGTTTTCACAATCAGAAAATTGCGCACAAGGAAACGTGTTTGGCTAGAGGACTTCAGATCCAGTTCTAGACTGTAGCCACTTACATACGATACGAATACCAGCTAAGATCTATTTTGTGCCAACACAAGGTTAGCCCTGGCATAGCATCAAAAAAGTATTTAAAAGAGAGCATTTTCTGTTAAGGGTTTGCCCTCTCCCATCATTCCTTTTGGGGGGAAAAACTCAGGTGTATTTGCATTGTTAACAATAGTATCTTTGTTGACAGTGAACACCAATGATGTAAATGTATTCCTTGAAAAGATTATAACATAGGATAGGTAAAAAAAAGTATGTATTTAGTGACCCAAACAATTACAATCTGTCAACGTGTACCCATTTTAAACATTTTCCAATCTTGATATTTTGGAGAAGAGTTTCTTCTGTCTCCCAGTCAATTTTGCTCCCAATATTGGAAAAGAAATGCAGCAGATGGGAAAGTCTGCAAAGCGCTCCAAGTGACAAGTTGGTCAAATCGAACATGGTCTTCTTTACCTATTCTATATCTCTTAAGACAATACCTTACACATGTTTATCCAGCAGCAAACCCCACAGTGCTCAGTAGAGCTTATTCTTAGGCAAGCGTGCATAGGACTGCAGTCTAACCACTGATGCATGGGACTAGATTTCTCTGCGTTACGGAAAGCTGAGAGCAATGCTTACCTATTTCTTCCTCAAAGAAGTGTTAGGACAAATGTTAAGGGGTTAAAGAAAAGGGGAGGGGGAGAAACAAAGAGAGGAAAGAGAAATCGAAAGATCACCATTGGCAAGACGGGAGTCAATCAAATTTTCATGCGATCCCACAGCAAAATATATCCCCATACGTTCACATCTTTGTAGCTTAGATATGCCTGCCACTTAAGGCTTTGCAGCCATTCATCACACAATGTGTTCTGCACCCACCGACAGAGGACAGAAAAGCCCATCCACCCTTTCATGTAAACAAATGCCAGGCAAGAGAGCTACAAGGCAAGCCCCAAAGCGGAATGCTAGAATTGATTGGTAGTTCCAATGATTTCAATGTCTACTGAAGCAGGGAACAGGCAATATATATACGTTTTGGATAGTACAGGGAAGGGTGAACACCCCCGTGGTCTTTGTTTTGGATGGATTCATTCTGCCGCATTCCACCTAATCACAGACTGTATCATGCAGAGTGTAACCTCCAAGTATGGCGGACTCCCATTCACGTATATCTCGCATCTTCATCTTTTCAAAGAGGCAAATGAGCATTTATAAAAGCACCAGACTACCCTGAAGTGACAGGAATGGCAAACTCATTTCAACATCAGCAGCAAACAGTCTCATTTCCCAGATCTACCTGGAAAGAAAGGCCTGGTGCTGGCTGATGGTATCCGCCTCGTAGGTGGAGGAGTCACTCTTCTTCCGCAGGAAATGCTTGTTGGCGTCCTCCCCGTTGCTGCGAGGAATGTCGATGTTGCTTCGGCTGAGGTGCCGGCTGCCTTCCAGGCCAGAGCCCCCAGAACAGTAGCTGTTGTTCACAACGATTCCAGGAGACAAGAGGTCAGTGTCCTGGAATTGGAAGAGGACAAGGCCTAGGTATCAGCCTCCTGAGGAAGGACAATCACACAAAAAACAAGGGTCCTGCTTGAAAGAGAAGGGGAGGGTCTGTCTTTGCCCCATCCGGTGTTTACCTGCACGCTTATGACACTCCCCCGCCGGCTGCTGTTCTGACTCTCCGACATGTTCTGACTGCTAAAGCACAGAGCGTCAAAGGCCAGGATACCTCCAACGCAGTCCCCAACCAAACACACCTGTGTGGGGTAAAAAGCCCATTCATTGCCCTTTTCCAAGGAACAGCCAAGAGTTAAAACTCTATAAAAAGAATGCAAAGATTAAGGCACAGTGATGGTTGCTATAATCATTTTAATAAACAATCACAAAAGAGATAACGTAGCCAAACTTGGCTTTTGATGGGAAACACGATTTCCTGGAAATTAAGCACAAGAGCTACCGGCTGGGTGAAATGGAATTATTTGTAGAGATTCAACATTTTGTGTGGCCCTCCAAATACTATTAACATTGATAGAAAGAGCTGTTTAGAAGCTATATGCTCTTCACTTGCGTGGATTGAGTGCCTATTCCCATGATTCATCAATATGTGGAGAGGCACGCAGGTCTCTCACTTCGGAAGGAAAATGACCCTTCAAAGCCATATCTGGTGCTCACTTCTCCATTGGGATGGAGGATCTTTGTCTAGGGCTGTTGGGGCTCGCATACTAACGGCAGGTGGGGCCATAGTTGAAAGGAAACTTCCCCCAACCCTGTTTAGCTCTTTTTTCCCTTCCTGTTTACTCAGTGGATCAGAAGACCATTGTTTCCAGGGGTCTGAACAAATAGTATGAAGAGGACTTTTGAATTAGGTCAGCAGCTCACAGGCCCACAGGCTAGTCACCCCTAATGGAAGAGAGGAGAATACAAAGCATTGCTTTGACCCGGGTTCTGGGGCAGGAGCTGACTTTCATAAGTGACAGTTGTGAGAGGAAAAAATGCAAGCGGTACGCACAACCTGGGATAGTTATGCCTTCCTTCTCACTCCACAAAGAAAGGCTACTTCTGGAGCATACACAAGCCAAAAGAGGAAAAGCTGGCTTTTCTTCAGCGATATTGTTTTATTTTGTTGTTGTTATGTGCCTTCAAGTCGTTTCTGACTTAGGGCAACCCAATAAGGAAAGTCGCTCATGATATTTTCTTGGCAAGACTGGTTCAAGAGGCAGGTGGGTTTGCTCCCGAGGCCTTTCTCAGAGGCTAAGAGAGTGTGACTTGCCTGGGCTCGGGTCTCCATGGCTCAGTGGGGAGGCAAACCCTGGTCTCCAGAGTCACCAGCCAACATTTAAACCACAACAGCAGCAAACCGCCCTGTTTTTCTTTGCATGTACATATATCATTTTAATAAATTAGTATATTGGTTAATCAATTAAACTCAGACAACTACCGTATATACTCGAGTATAAGCCGACCCAAATATAAGCCGAGGCACCTAAACATCCTGCATTAAGTGAGAATCATCGAGAAGGAAGAGGAGTAAGAGGAAGAAGAGGAGAGAGGAAGGAAGGAAGAAGGCAGGCGGATGGGCAGGCAGGCAGGCTTTCCGCTTGCTCTCTGGTTCAATCCTATCAATTCAAGCTGACAGCTTACCTGGCCATTGAATGACATGCCTTCCTGGGATCGAATGAACTCAGCATACACTTGATTGGCCCTCAGGATCACGGTGGCCACTGCCTCTTGGTACTGTGGCGATGACGTGGCAAGCAGAGGCAAGGCGGCTAGAGGGATGTGATCCTGGCTATTGGAAAGGCAACCCTCGTCATAACTGTAAGGACTGAGGCTAAAGAGAGAAAAGAGAGTCATGTAGTTGACTAGTAGTTTTAAAGACGTAATCTACTCTGTTACTTGAACATGTCCAAGACCTCTGTTAATGTCCTCCACAAATAATAATAATAATAATAATAATAATAATAATAATAATAATAATAATACAAATACCATACTGCCTCCCACCCAAGTGAAAAATTTCATACAGGGACAATTTCATCCTAGATTTTCTGTTTTAACTCCACCACAGGCATCCCAGTGTTTCTGACTCTCTCCACTGGAATTTGCATGACCCCACCCACTGCCTCTTTGAAACCCCACTTTCCCTTCTAGGTCTCCCGATCTCCCTCTTCTCCTCTCTCTTTCTCCTCCCCACGTGCCTTTCCTGACAACCAAGCAGAAACTTACTTGGACACCAGTGAGAATGCTTCTGAGCAAATGGCTGGACAAGGAACGAGCTTGATGGCAATACGCCCAAGAGCCGCTGGGTAATGGACCCGAATGACAGTATCGAATGCAGTGGCAATGGTGTTGACGTCCCCTTGCTTTGAGCTCTGGTCACCGCTTCCCGTATCCAGGATGTTGCCTCCATGCAGAACCAAAAGCAGGACATGGATTTGGCTAGGCTGCACCAATGGACGAGCAACCTCATCCTGGAAAATGAGACGGAGGAAAAAACAAGATTAGATTAATTTAATTCCAAGAAATAAAAGTGCGTCCTGCTGAAGAATGATCATTCCTGGATGCATACCAATTATCTGGATACTTTCAGACCACTGTGGATATGCTCGGCAATTTCAGCGGCGAAGCACTTTCCACAGTGGAAGAATCCGGTAGCCTGAACGGTAGATGCTTGGACAGTATAAATGGCTGCGTTTACGTAAATAAGAGGGCTAAATTGGGACAGTTACAAAAGACATGGAGTACTTTCCTGGAACTCTTTCAATTTTTGATGGGCTTCATGTTCCATCCAATGCATTTGTACCTTAATTGTATACTCTGATTCAACAGGTTATTCTTTTTGATAATTAAGCATAAGTGCTGGGTAAAATATTATCCTCTAGCAACATGGTACACAGTGTTTTTGTTGGGGGACAGAAACATAGAGCGCATTGCCGGTGTAAGTATAAAATTGAATAAAGTTTAAATTTAAAAGCAAAACATCATTATCAAAGCCAGCGGAGTTTGGGGCTTCTCAGAGGTCAATGGCCATTAAGAGTAAAGGAGGAAAACAACTTCTCGGTATGACTCAGAAGAGAGGTTTTTAACTAGTGGTTTCAGGAAAGCAGGGAAAAAAGGAGTCAACAGTGCACTGAACTTGCTGGTAACTTTGCCGATTCGGCTTTGAGTGCAGCATGATCTCCAGCTACTGCTGCATCTCCAGCACTCCCTCCAATATGAAAGTAACTTCCACAAAGAGACTATTTATTTTTAGTGTGCTTTCATTAAAACAGAAGGTGGGCAATTTCTATAAAGTCAGTGGCAACGGTATGTATTTTAAAGCTGCTGCTCTCAAGTCTGGAACAAGGGGATGATGAGAATTGCAGTCGAGCACTTCTTGGGGGCATCAGGTTGCAGAAGTGTGATTATCATCTATTTCAATCCATGGAATAACTCTTAGGCAAAGGTAAAGGTTTCCCCTGACGTTAAGTCTAGTTGTGTCCGACTCTGGGAGTTGGTGCTCATCTCGATTTCTAAGCCGAAGAGCCTGCATTGCCCGCAGACACTTTCAAGGTCATGACTGCATGGAGTGCCGTTACCTTCCCGCCAGAACAGTACCTATTGAGCTACTCACATTTGCATGTTTTCGAACTGCTAGGTTGAAAGAAGTTGGGACTAACAACGGGAGCTCACCCTGCTCCCTGGATTCAAACCGCCAACCTTTCGGTCAGCAAGTTCAGCAGCACAGCAGTTCAACCCGCTTATGTTAACGTAATCCAGCAGCAATAAAGATTTGAAGCATGTGCCCTGGATAGTTTATTAGGGTGGTGGGAGCTAAGGGCTTGGGAAGGCAATATGGAACACAAATTACCATAAATTTACTTGAGTCTAATGCTCACCTTTTCCTGACTAGATTATGTCACCAAAATTCAGGTGTGCATTAGATTCGATGGCGTATTATACTTGAGTAAATACGGTAGAGGGAACCAATCGACTCCTTGATTGCAAGCAACACCAAGCAATATCTTCCATTCTATTGTGGGTCCATAACTTGCAAAGGTTCCCAGCAGCCAGGGGAAGGTCTATGTGCCTAAAGGCTTTAGCTAGGGCCCGGATGTCATCGACAAATCTCAATTCCAGGTACGCAGTTTTGGTTTTAAAATGTGTTAAGAAATCCTGTTCACTGTTTTCAAATTGTATTGTAAATGTTTTTAATGTATTGTTTTGAAAGTCACCTTAGGTCTCACTCAGGGGGGAAAGCAGCCTATACATTAAATTAATATTTTTGTAATGATCTCAGAGGAAGAAACAGCCATTGCTTCCAGGCAATGTGATGAAAGGCTTTTAAAAATGTAGTACCTCAGTTACGCCGAGTCTTTCCGCATTGGATCTCACACTGTAGTCTGCTGCTCGCTCAAGACACGAATCATCTAGAAGGAAAGAGACTGGGGGCATGACTTGTGTTTCTCTTCACTACAGGGCAGGAAACAGTCTTCTGAACGGCAATATTTCCAAACGTAAAGGGAAAGCTGAAACTACTCCTTTGTTCAACAAAAGTGCTCTTACGTCTCCAGTTCAGGAAACCCGCAAAGAACATCAAACAGGCAATCAAAAGACACGGACAATTTAAAAAAATATTAAAGCTCCTGTTGTTAATATGCCCAGAACTGCTGCCAAACTAGCGAGGGTTTTTATTTTCGGGTTCTGGCAGGTTTACTAAAAGGTCATGTGGAACTTGGAAAAGTTACCCTTTTGGACTATTACTCCTAGATTCACCTAGCAAAGATCGCCAGATCTTCACAAGATCTCTCTTGTGGAGAGAAAAAACGTGGTATAAATAAACATAATAAATAATAATAATAATCAATGGGTTGCTGTGAGTTTTCTGGGCTGTCTGGCCATGTTTCAGAAACATTCTCTCCTGGCGTTTCGCCCACATCTATAGCAGGCATCCTCAGAGGTTGGGAGGTCTGTTGGAAACTAGGCAAGTGGGGTTGATATACCAGAAGCATTATCTCCTGACGTTTCACCCACATCTACAGCAGACATCCTCAGAGATTGTGAGGTCTGTTGGAAAATATGCAAGTGAGGTTTATATCCCTGTGGAACAACGTCCAGGGTGGGAGAAAGAACTCTTGTCTGTTTGAGGCAAGTGTCAATATTGCCACTGGCCACCTTGATTAGCACTGAATAGCCTTGCAGCTTCAAAACCTAGCTGCTAGATGTGGGCAAAATTTCAGGAGAGAATGCTTCTGGAACATGGCCATACAGCCCGGAAAACTCACAGCAACCCAGTGATTCCGGCCACGAAAGCTGAAAATTGGGCCATCGCCCACACAAGCAGAGTGCAGCTTGCTTGAGGTATTATAATTTCCAGCATTCTTTAGCCAAAGCTTAACTGGTATAAAGCTGGCATTTGATTGTAGTGTAGAAAAACCCAGCCCGCAGACACCGAGGACACACATTCTACATTCACCTTTAGGGCAGCATCGTTCACCAAACTAACTGTACAATCCTCTCTCCACAGCAACCTTTTCTACAGATTAATTACCTGGTGCATCTTCAGATTCCGGGGTTTCAATCTTATCCATGAGATCGTTTGAACTCCATTTGGTGATTTCTTTTGGGAATGCTTCTTCACTCTCAGACAGGTCCTCTGCAAAGGGAGAGGAGGGGAAACAATTACGTTCATAAATACAGAGAGGACACAGTGTCAAAAGCACTTTCTTTAACTCTGTCAGCTCTAAACAACTGAGAGCCAGTTGAGGGCAAATGTAGAGTGCTGCTACTTAGAACATTTACAGCAGTTCTTCAGAGGGAGGAATCAGAGCCTTTGAAAGATAAAGCATACAAAAAACCCCTTATCACATCAAACAGAAGGCACTGTGCAAGCACACTAATGGTTAGCTTAAGAGTCTTTAAAAGCAAAATCTTAACAATGGTTAAGACCATTCAACACATCAGAGGAGAAGGCCTGGCAAAGTGAATATCTCCGCAGCCCACTCTTTATCCCTTCGGCATCGTGTGAATCGGATAGGGAATATGTAACTGTCCAAATATGGGGAGATTTAAATCTCGCATGACTGAGCCAGCATGGATTGTAGAGAGAGATCATGGGCGCTGCAACATCCCAACCTCAGTATCAATGGATGAGCAGCCATGCTGGTCTGTGGATCCGGAAGTTATCTCCTTCACACATAGAATAAATATAGTGTCTCTATTTTGAGGATTTTCATTTATTGCGGGTGGCGCTGGAACGTAAGTGAGGGAACACTGTATACCAAAAATATGCTGAGTTGTGCTCCTTTCAGAATGCTCCTTTTTTAAAAAAAATGACAATATTCTCAGGGGCTAGGCAACACTTTGCTAATTTGGTTTTATCCACCTTTATCTTGGACTATGTCTCATATACCCACCCATACTACCTTCTTGGGCTAAGACTGGTTTGATAACATAACTCTGTTCCTAATAACCAATTAATTCCTCAGCTAAAAGCAAAATATTACACAACACAATGTAGGCAGTAGTTTAAATGTACCAAGTGGGAAGGCAGCTGTTTCTCTGGGATAAATACTGCAGACAAGTCACTAAACAGGTGGAATTGAACCGCAAGCAAAAAAAATCAAAGCTTGCCTGCATAATCACCATTGACATGAAACATCCTGCTCAGAGCTCTAATTAAGAATGCATATTTTAATCTGCAATTGATGACTGTTTTGCACTGATTAATCCAATAAGGTTTGGGCCAACTGGATTGCACAGCAGATAGCAGAAAGTGCATATATTGTCAAATGAGCGAGGAGCAAAATGGGCTGAATTTACATTCCGAAGTTGTTCCCGCACCTTAATCTCAATATTCGAGCCCGTTTACTTGGGATGCTTATTTACAGGTCTCACTGCTGTTTGCTATGATCACTGAACACATGCCTGTCCCCATTGTCTCCATATTAATAATTCAACTTTCCTAGCTTGTCAGCAAATGAGAAAATACGAGAGAGCCCCACAGATTAAAATAAATAAACCTAGATGTGTATCTCTTTGAGATGGGGTTAAAGCAATTAATGTATCTCTCACAAGAAGAACTAGCATAAAAAATAAGAGAAGAGAAATACCAGGTTCGCCATGAGTCCTAGGAATGCTACATGAACTGAACTAAATGTATGCTTATGTGAATTTTTTGGACCTATTCCGAGTTAATTATTCCCAAACACAGTGATATTGTTTTGCATATCTAGATCATAAGGATATTTTTCCAATGACTAGAGAGGAAGTTCAAAGCATTCGGCTCATGGGTTGTCAATACAAGGTTTCATCGACAGCCTTGGAGGAGAGAACTTCAATGGAGTGTTTGCTTCAATAATACTAATTCTGGATGATGTTTATGAACCTGGTGTGCCTAGAGGGTGAGGTCTTCTGCAGAGGACCTTCTGTATGTCCCACCACCATGACGTTTTTCTCTTTCTCTCTCTCTCAAGAACAACTAAAATGCTTTTAACTAACTAACCAACCTCTGAATCTCAGTAGCTTTCTCCTGCAGTTGTTGCTCTGAATTAGACTTGGTTCCAGATGAGGCTTTTCTCATGACATCATGCACCAACATTTACAGGGAGTTCAGAATCATCCTTGACTCATCCTCCTTGTATTTCCACTGTTTTTTCATGTTTTTGGACCATGGGCAATTCATTTAAGAGACACAGAATGAATTGCTGCCTAATGCCTTTCAGCGGTTGGTACAGGGAGTCCCCTCTACAAATGTTCCGATATTCAGAAACCTTGAATGCTAGATTGAAGTCGCATTCCAACTTAAATTAGCTTTCAATAGGTGGATTCTCCATTAAAATGTTCATTACCCCTTTTGAAAGCCATCAAACCAACCTCAAAAGATTACATTTTTGAGCAATAATAACCCATGCAATGCTGGAATATAAGGCGAGATTGAAAAAAAAACTTGTCAAGCTCTGTGCCAAAACTAGTTGGGACTCACACACCTCATGGCAATGGGGATGCTCTGAAAATGCCTTCAGTGTCTGATTCATTGCAAGAGTCCCTAGGCATTTGTTAATTTATTTCTAGTGATTACATTCATGCTCAACCTTTCGTCTGAGATGAGCACAACAACCTCCTTTCATCTTAAATCCTGTAAAGCAGTGATTCTCAACCTTTTTTTTTTTTGACCAGGGACCACTTTGACCAGAGGCCACTCTCCAACATTAGTACCAAAAGGGTTACGAATCAGTTTTTGGCCAACTTTAGATTGGGTTTAGTTATTTGGGGTGCTGATTCAGAAAATTGCATTGGATAGACCACATCAGCTCTAGTTTCTGATACAGAACATATGCCATCCAGTAGTTGCTATCTGCTTGTCCACAGAAAACCATATTTAGTAATCTAGAGCTGATGTAGTCTATCCAATGCAATTTGCTGAATCAGCACATGCCTAAAAACAAAGACAAGAAAAAAAATTGGTTGGGCTGTGTTGTTATTGATAATTATGCAGCTGTTATTTCCATGCTCCACCTACCATGTGCATCAAAGAACTCATCGTCTGAGCTCTCATCTGAATCCCGTGCGATGCTCTGCATCCTCCACTCCGAGAGGCTATGGCGTGAGGGGCTTGCTAGGAGAAAGAGACACAGATTTATACAATCAGCTCAAGCCAGTCGGTCCTCAGAAGAGACCCAGAGGGGCAGTCCAGGGGGAAACCCATCCCCGTAGTTGTGATGTCAAACTTTCCATCTCAGAGTTTGCTTTGCATTGTTGTTCGTCGTTCCTATAACGCGGCACCAAGGTGTCACAAGCACAGAGCTTTGCGAGCCGCTGCTGCTATTTAGAAAGGGCAGCTATTTATAATCATAGGAAGGATGTATAAAATCATTTGGTTTTGGTGGCTGGCAATCAGAAAAGGAAGCCGCCTGATTGTAGAAGTCCCTCTCCAAAATTACAGGGACAATACAGCACACCCTCCAACTGTCAATTAATTCCCTGTCATCCCACTTCTTCAGCTACTGAAATGTCCCAGTTTCTTCCCTCCCTCCCATGTTCTGCCTTTATTCTCAAATTCTTTGCATTGCTACAAAAGGAAAGGAAGGGGATCAATGAGATCAGGCAAAAGCAAACTGCTGCAGCCCCTCCCAGCTTGTCTGTCCTTCCCCACCAATAGCTTTTGCCATCTTCACCCTCCTTTGGTGTTGCTTGGTCACACATGTCCCAGTTTTCCTCTGTGAAATATTGGAAAATATGCACTTTTCCTCTTGCAGGTAAGAAGTGAGGTGATTTTGGAGCAGGTAAGAACAGTGTGTCACTTGTAGTTTGGTCCTGAAAATGCTGAAGCGGTGAACTGGCCATGCTGGCTAAGAAATGTGGGAGTTACCAGACAAATAAAGTAACATTTGTAAACTCTGCATCTAACTGATTTCACCACGTTCTGCAGACTGCTTGGATTTTCTCCCCTTTCTTTAAAACCTCTTTTGCTGGAGAACAGGCCAGGGAATCCACCCTACATTCTTGTGGATACAGCTAATCACACGTTTGCCACGAAGCAGCCTTGAGTTTATTAAATTCACATGGAGCCACCCAAAAGTCATCCAATGGCTGGCCTTAAATGACATAGTGGCACACACCCAGAACATATCCTCGCGGCAGAAGAGAGCTCAGAGCGTGCCAGGCAATCGCTTTTGGATTCTAATTTGGCTAATTGTCATGTGGAAAGGCCACTACCTCAGCTTGCCCCTAGATCAGTCACAGAGCTAATTACGACTCCAGGATTCAATTTGTAGCTCCTAACTATCCTGCGCCATTCTGTTGGGAATAAGGGATCAGAGAGATGGACAGACCACAGATAAATCACCCTAGACTGACGTCAAAGACCTCCACATAATAGCCGCCAGAAATAGAAGTGATAATAATACAGGCAGGCCTCCAAGAAGGAAGGATCCCGACATACATCAGGGGTCTTGCTGAGACAGCAGAAGACGGAGCAAGCCCTCCTAGCAAGAGGCGCAAGAGAGACTGACCCAAGTGTCTTCCTGGGCTATTTCACACATGCAGATGTGCAGGCATCACCGGGTTTGAAAGCCCCGTGGAAAGGGTTTCCTTAACTCAATGCTCTCATATTTCCATCTCTCACATCTGTTACATTCAGTCCCAAGCAAAAGGGAATGCCTAGCTAATAAAGGCAAGAGACTGAAGAGTAAGCTGAAGCTACTTCATTTTTGTATGTTGGTATATTTTAAATTCTGCGCTAATGCCTTTATATCAAGCCGCTTTGAGTCCTCTTTGGGGAGATAAAGTGGGGTATAAATACATATAATACTACATATAAGTGCATGGGATCCCACCAAAAATTAAATTCCCAAAGCATGTCAGTCTCTCATAGAAAAAACATCAGGGGTGGCTTAAAGGAGAACTTATTTTACTTGGCATAGACTTTGCAGACAGTAGTCTGCTTCTGAGGAAGTGGGAAAGCTTCTGTCAAATACAACTTCCCAGCACAGGAACAGGGCCACAGATACAATGAGCCAAATGCTATTGTTAGTCCCAATTATAATTCACATACTGGATCAATGAGAGTTGCCTACGGGGTGACTGTTCAGGACTGAATAGAAGTTGGGATAATATTGATCTTAGAACAGTATACAGGCAGAGGGAAAGGGAAGTCATGGGAGCAAAGTCAAAGTGACATAATGGGGCAGTGGGGGAGAAGAACTTGCCCCACTGATCCAATTATGCCTTGCAAGTAGAAGGAAAAGGGGTCAGCTTTACTCCCATCTTACCCCCCCCCCCCCCTCCCACAATGTGCCTCAAACTCCAGGGGATTAGCAATGTCTGCACCACAGCCTGAGATCCATGTGAATCATTCGAAACTCTCTGTTGGAAATCAGGAGCCATGTGCATGCCATCTCCATGCACAACCAGGGGAAAGTTACCCACTTGGCTGTGGTCATTGTGTTCCAGGATGAGCCAAAGCGGGAGATTGTCTGTCGAGGGACTGGAGTATTAATCACGTTAGACCCTGTATAGGCACGGCTTGTTCCAGCTCTATTATTTCACATTAGACAAGCACATATCTGGGAAAAAGAACACCACTTGAGACAGCCTGCCACTGCAGAAGTTTCTGAGCCTGGAAAATCACTAGGCATTCAGCCGCTTTCTCTCGTGAACCGCCTCGCTCTCTTCCCCTGGGGGGGGGGGGAGGGTCTTGGGTGCAAACCGCCTTCCCACTCTCTCTGCCTATTAGGGAGGGGAGCCTATCAAACCCAAACGCCAACAGGATGAAGGCTGTTTCCAATTAAAGAGACGGTAGCCAATTAAGTTCAAGGGGATTAATTACTAATGTTGTTCATTAATTCAAGCAAGGGCAGGGAACTGTAGAAAGAGAGAGCTGGTTTTTTTTACTCCTGCACCCCACAGGATCTGCTCATGATCATTTTCAAGCCAATTTTTGCGTGATGGATTGCTGAGCATTTGTGGGGGGTCTTGGCAGAGAGACAGGAGCAAAACCAATATTTCCGGCCCAATGTTTTTAATGTGGGGCTGGAGACATTGTGGGGCTTCAAAGGTTACAGAATGGGCCCTGGCAGCCCTTGAAATGAAGCCCTGTGAGAAATGAAGCTGCTGTTTCTAAATAAAACCACATATAGAAAAACAAGATCAATTGAAAGGTACTAAATTTGCCACAACAGACATCAATATTTCCAGGTCCAGTTTCAAATTCTGTTCTTAGCTGTTAAAGCCCAGGTCCTACTTGTATGCCCTGATAACATCTATTAGGCTGGAAAAAATGCACACAAAACAGGACCTTCTTGGTGACAGTCTCACAATTTCAACTTTCTCCCACTTAATATCTAGTGAATTCCTTCAGTCTTGGCAATCAACAAGACATTTGCCAGTGCCACCATGTTTCCAATTTCAGTGACTGAGGCTGGATCTACTCTTGGCACAAACTGGATTATACGGCAGTATAGAACCAGCCTGAGTGTTTCATAAATAGGACTCTAGTGCCTAGATCCAAGGAAGTCATGCTACTCCTCTATTTTGACCTGGTCAGATCATACTTGGAATCACACCGTGTCCAATTCTGGGCACCACAACTGAAGGGAGATGCAAGGTGTCCAGAGGAGGGCGGCTAAAGAGATGCACTGCATCTTCTCCCATTATAAATGGCACCCTCTAGCTGTTGGCCACCCTCCATCTTTCTATGAAAACTAGCGTTGGGCACAACTCACCTCCTCTTTTTGAAGAGGACTTGGAAGACGTTGACCACTGCTTGGTTAACACTCGCCCCGACATGGCTTCGCCCATATTGCTAGCATCATCCACTGCTTCGGTGGATGGAGATATGGCCTTTGATTCGAGATTGTTCTCTTCCAGAGAATCTTTGGGAAGGTGCTGCTCCGGCTCGTTCTCATTAAAGCTGTACTGGGCCATCTTCTGAGCCAGCATCAATTGGGCCTCCTTCTCCAGTTGCCGGATGTCTTCGATGGTGAGTCCGTACCACTCATCCTGCCAACACCAGGCTTGCCGGTGAGCTCGCACCATCACCTTCCGCAAGCCTGGCCAGTGGAGGACAGGGACAATGAGTATATTACCTTCACTAACTTCATTTGTTCCCTGCCCTTTTCTCAAAACCAAGACTCACATGGCCTTCAATATAATACAGGTGAAACATACAAAGGTTCTGCATTAAAATGGAATTAAACTCTCAACATTAAAATAATTTAAAATAAAACAATAAAAACAATAAAAAGAAATATAAAAAATATACAACTGAAATAATACAACAACCTCTCAAAAGCACTTTCTTCAACAATCTTCAGTTCTGACAAGCCTGGCAACTGAAGGATAACAGCAATGGCCATTCTTATCTCAGTGGGAAGAATGCTCCAGAAGCCCAAATCGGGCTTAAGAGAGAATAGAATCAAATACTCACCGACATCATGAATGAAACGCTCAATTTTGGACTGCATCCCCCAGTATCTGAACTCCACTTTGCACAACTTGTAGGCACACATGATAGGGGATCTTCCAGAGTTGTTCTTGTGCTCTTTAATCCATTCTTCGGACAGAGGCCCCCTTGTAGTCTTAACAGATTTATACAGCTTGGGATCCTCTTCCGACTTGTATTCATGTGGAGGGATAGCATCTTTGACAATATCGATGGGATCTAATGGTAAGAAAAAAAAAGAAATTTGAATTTTAAAGCAGGAATTTTCAATTTACATTAGATGACTATTGTATTTTAATATTTGTTCTGTGGATTTGAACATATGTATTTTACAGAAATGTGTTTTAATATATGCATGTTGTTGAAGGCATTTTATGATGATGTATGGAGATGTGATGAGAGGCAGATAATATTAATTATTATTATTATTAGCATAATTATCATCATCATCATCTACTACCTGAGGTGGCCATATCACACTGCCCAATAGTAAGATGAGATGTGGTTCAATGTCCTTAATTCCACATGATAAAGAAGGTTCATCATGTGCTAAAGTAGGAGGGAGAAAAGTGTGGCCCTCTGGACTAGAATTCCTACTGGTCTCCGTCAGCAGAATCAATGGTGAAAAAAATGGAAGGATATGTTGTCGAAGGCGTTCATGGCCGGAATCACTGGGTTGCTTTGAGTTTTTCAGGCTATCTGGCCATGTTCCAGAAGCATTCTCTCCTGACAATTCACTAGGCAGCACATTAGAAAGTAGTGCTATGGACAGAAATTATGGTTTCGTGTACCAATCCTCTACGACAAACCTCTATCAGCTGGATTTTTCCACTCTTTAAAATCTTGACATCTTTAACCAAGACATAAATAAGGAGAATGAGGAGAAGGTGTAGAGATGAAGCAGAACTAATTAACAGTTCTCTTAAAACACAGACGGAGGCAGAAATTGGTGTCAGGGGGCCTTTAAATTTCAGGTGGAAAAGTATGTCAAGCTAATTCTCTCAAAGAATTAACTGGTCTATTGGTTTGAAATAAAATGGCGTGCACACAGACACAATTACCATGCACAGTGCAGGGAATGAGTATTGCAATTCCCAATGGCAATGCTAGCGGAGGAATTCTAGAATCCGTAGCTCCAAAAAAAGGTTTCTCGAGGAGACAGAGGCAAATAAATATATATATATACACACACACATACACATACACATCCATGCATAAGAGTAACACTGAGGTCAGATAACAAATCTGGGAAGGAGGGATATTCACCAAGAATGGTCTGCCTTTTCTCTGCAGGGGAAAGGTTGAACACATTGGCTTGCTCTCCTGAGTCAGCTATATAATAGGTTTCAATATCAATAGAGAATTTTTCCACAAACGGGCATGTGTACCTGAAAAAGAAAGTGCAGGTTTAGATGAAAAGTCTCCTTGCACCAGAACGCTTAAAAGTAAAACAATAACCGCCATACGTGCAGCATATTACAAATGCAGATGCTTTCCGGAGTGAAAAGAAGCCTCAAGGACTGAGAGGGTCACACATAATTTATTAGCACCTTGCTTCTCACGCTTCTGGAAGCATGGCACAAATCAGGCAAGCGCACTATCCTATACATAATGCTTGGAGAGCCATATACCTTTAACGGTTCAGAATAAGCAGCCATAAAGGTTATACATGGCTGAATGCTTAAAAGGAAGAACTAACACAACAATGGTGGTCCTCTTTGCAAAGAGAAAGCAATGTCAAATCTTAGAAAAGATACATTATCTATACACATAATAAACATGAAAATATGTATGTATGTGTGTGGCTGGGGTGCCCACTTACACAGACAGGCCCACATGATCCCACCTACTGCCTCTCCCTTAACCCTTTCCTATTCCTTTCTATGGCACACAGCAAACAGAGGAAATGATCAGCAACTGAATATACTAGAAAGAGAGGTTTGGGGAGAATTCACCATGATTTATAGGAGTTGTAGGGACTGGGACGTATAGTTCACCTGCAATCTAAGAGCACTCTGAATTCTACCAAAGATGGATTCGGTCAAACTTGGCACACAGAGCTCCCATGACAGGCAAAAAATACTGGAGGCCTCTGAGGGAAATTCAACTTGATTTGGGGGAGTTATAGTCCACCTACATCCAGAGCGTACTGTGAACCCAAACACCGATGGATCTGAACCCAACTTGGCACACATACCTGATATGCCGAAGTTTGATTACTGGAGGGGTTTGGGGGGAACTGACCTTCCTTTCTGGGAGTTGTAGTTCACACAAAACCAAGGAAACTGTGACCTCCACTATTAATGGACCTGTACCAAATTTGGCACACAGAACCCCCATGACTAACTCAATCTACTGGAGGAGTTTGAGGGGACTGCCTCACCATAATGGGAGTTGTAGTTCACCCTGCAGCCAGAGAGCATGCTGAACCCCACCCATGATGCACCTGGGGCAACGCCAGGTACCCAAGCTAGTTTTATTACAAATTCCAGAATCCTCTGGCTAGTATGGCCTCTGACTATACTGACCAGGAGATTCTGGGAATTTTTTTTCCAAACTCTATTATCACAATCATGGCAAGAGGGGCTGCCAGAAATAAGGTGGTCACCGCATTAGTCTTCCTCACTTCCCGTGGTCTACTGCATCAGTCAAGGCTAGTTTTCGACAGCACTCAGTGTATTCAAATGAGAAATGGAGAAAGAGGCCATACCTTGTCCTTGTATAAGGATAGGCGTTCCACGACTCCTCTTCAACTCGCAACGCTGCCTTTGGCAGTATAGACCGAAACCAACTGGGAATGTGCATACCAATATGGTATACTTTATGGGTATACTGCCCATTGCCACCAGGACCGTCGGTGTATGGCCTGTTCTCCAAAATCTCCACACCGCTGCCTTCTCCACATGTCTCTTCCCGGCTCTTTTTCTGAAAGAATAACAACCAACGAGGATAAACAGACTGAATTGTGCAAATTATCCTGAAGTTAACTACGCTGCCTTATAAAATCCAGATCATCTGCTTTGAACTGGATTATATGGCAGTACAGAATCCTATAATCCAGATCAAAGCAGATCATCTGGATTATCTGCTTTGATAATCTGGATTATATGGCAATGTAGATCTAATCTGGAGGAGCACCAAAAGACTGTGGTTTCTACTTATTGAGTGACTTCTGAAATGTGCATTGTGCACCCATTATCCCTTGCACCCAGCGAGGCATTACAAGTATCACTCGGATAAAGACCTTGCCGCTGGGTCTTATAAACAGAAATATTTCAGTCTTCACCATTTTCCATCCAGATGTTCTTAAACAAAGAAATGATGAGTTTAATCCAAACTTTGTCCTGGTGAGAACAAACTCACTGAAATCCGTAAGTCAGCCATGCCTAAGCATTGATGAAAACCGTCCAACTCTAGGAATGAGTAAATCTACTCCACCTCATGGTATATTTCTTTTTCTGTAATCTTCCCCCCTTCGGTGTGCTTTAGTTAAGTGCTCTTGAAAGGGCTGGTACTTAGGGAATTGAAGACAAGCTGAGATTAAAGTTATGAATTGACTGTAAAAGACACTTCAATAACGACATTTTATTTCTGGCTGGCAAACAAGATTAAAAGAAAATTCCATTTAATAAAAGGAATAATTAATAACACAGAAGATCTTAATCTCTGTCTGAGGACAAGACGGCGAGTAAACTTGCTGGGAAGGGCTGCCAAAGCCTCTCCGCCTCTGATCCGTGGAGCACCGATGCAGGCGCAGAATTGCCTTGCCCTCCGTTAATAGACGGAGCTTCTGCAAACAACTGGCTGTGGATAGTGATGGTGAGAAAAGCTCTGATGCATTATTAGAGGAACCCCTTTCCTATCATGCTTATTACTGGCCTTTGCTCACCTTTTTATCAGTCCTGAAATCCTTCTGGGGAACACCAAAGTTCCCAGGATAAGACGGTAACAAGGTAGGAAGGAGTATCTAGGACAAGTGGAATTGGGATTTGCACATAGATTATGATTCTGTACAGAACAGATAGCAAAGTATCCAGAGATTCTCAGGTTTTGCTTTGAAAGTACTTTTCTTGGCCTTACATTTGGGGATAGAGAACTAACCCACCTATCTCAGTTCAGAGCTATAAACCAGATAAATACCTATAGCTAATGTTAATATTTCTTTCACGTCACATTTTTCATTTACACAAATGACTAGCCACTGCCAGAAGGGACAGACAGTTAATCTATGCTGATGATCGTGCCATCACTGCTCAAGCAGGGAGCTTTGAAATGGTTGATTTTTGAGATATACCAGTCTCCATCTATCCACCCATAGAAAACCATGATAACCATATGTAAAAAACTAGAGCTGGTGTGGTCTATTCAATGCAGAAGGCACTGTTTACATATGAAATTGCCCGTCTTTCCTTCATAGATAAATGGGTATTTTTCAATACCTAAGCTTTCCCACTCCTCCTCCTGATACTCAAGAGAGGACAAAACAAAACAGAGAAATCCTAATCGCTGATCAGAACCTAAGAGATGATGTCCCCATTGATATGTCCCAAGAGGGACATTTCAGCCTCCATCAGACTGGAAGAGTGGCTTGGAACTATTAGAGGTACGTCATGGCTAATCGCGCCAAACCCTCTTATATTGTATTACAACAGAAAATCCACTCATCCCTTTAGAACATTCCCCCTTTGCTGCTGCCAACTTCCAGCATTCTGGATGGCTCCCATCAATCGCATTCCAGCACAGATGGCGACACAGATCCAACCCAGCTGAAGGAACCGCATTACACGACTTGTAAAAGGGTAACCCATGGAAACAGATGTACCCTGGTAGTAAGAAAGGGGGCGACTTTAGAAAGTGTTTACTAAAATAAACCACCCAGCAGAGTGGCATAACAGTACTTAACATGTGACCTTTGGAGAGCAGTTATGGAAAGAACAATTCCAGTGAGTGTCATTAAAATAGTACAATACCCTTCCCCATCACAAGAATAATCATAGTCTGGAATGGAGAAGCCACACACAAGAGAAATGATACAAGCAAGCTGAGTCACAGATTCAGAATCATACAAACCTAGAGTTGGTAGGGACTACAAAGGGCATCTAGTCTAACCCTCTGCCATGCCGGAATGCTTAAGCAGCTGAGGGGGGAAAGGAAGGGGCCTGAGGCTGTTAGGAATTATGGGAGTTGGAGTCCAAAACCTCTGGAGGGCCCAAGTTTGCTCATGTCTGATCTCTGCGATGCACAGAACTGAGCACAGTATTCCAGTTGAGAGCTGTCCAAAGCAGGAGAGAGTGGCCCTACTGCTTCCTTCAGGGACACTATACTCCCTTCATCTACCAAGCTTGAAATGTTACTTAAAAAAAGACAAAATTAGTCTGGCATGACTTGTTTATGAAAGCCTCGCCCTGGTTCTTAGTAGGAACACATTCCTTTCCAAATGTGCACAGACTGGATTTGTTCCAGTACCTTCTCAGGCTGAGTTTTGCACCTGATGAAGTGGACCGGAGTCCATAGCGGCCCATCCTAGAAATGTCTGTTTTCTCACTGAGTCCCAAAGGCGATACAGGAGTCCTCTGTATCGTGATTATAGACTAGATGCCTCAAGGAGGCTTCCAAGACTCTAATGATAGCAAGGGAATGGCTGTGCTATGAGCTGGTTGCTTTCTATTGTCTCCCTCCTACACCGCACTCCAAAGCCTTCTGAAAGCCACACACTTCAGCAGATTATAATAGACAATTTCTGCTCCCCTGTCAACTGGATCACTTATACTGCAATTACTCAGTGACAAAACACAGTGATTGCAATATAAATACACCAAGGGAAATGACCCATGACAGAAAAAAGTGAGGCAGAAGAGAAAAGCAGTATTTAACTATTTTGTCAAGTGAGATAGAAGACAGGCCTAACCCTATGAATTCTGCCAGATAAGAGCATTATTCACCTTATTATAGGTTTTATCCCAGATTTGATAAAATGACAATTAAGATATAACAGAGAGTCAACAGCTTCGTAGAAGAGATCCATATACAGAAGGGGCAAGGTCAATTGGTATTTCCAGTTTACATAATGAAAAGACTGAGTAGCAGGCAGAGGACCCTGGATTCTACTCAGAGTAAAAAGTACTCATTTATACTTTGCATAAGGCTGCTCCCTATAGTCCCATGACAAAAGTTATGGTCATAAAAGGTAAAGGTTTTCCCCTTGACGTTAAGTCCAGCCGTGTCCGACTCTGGGGGTTGCTGCTCATCTCCATTTCTAAGCCAAAGAGCCGGCGTTGTCCGTAGACACCTCCAAGGTCATGTGGCCAGCATTACCTTCCCACCTGAGCGGTTCCGATTGCTCTACTCACAATTGCATGTTTTTGAACTGCTAGGTTGGCAGAAGCTGGGGCTAACGATGGGAGCTCACCCCGCTCCACAGATTCAAACCACCGACCTTTTGGTTAGCAAGTTCTGGAGCTTAGCGGTTTAATCTGCTGTGACACCACAACACCAATATATGGACCTTAAAAATTACTTTTTGAGACTACAACACCCAGAGTTCCCAGCTAGCTCAAGCTGACTGATAGATTCTAGTTTTTATCGAAGAGCTTCCTAACATAAGGCCAAAAAGCATTGTTTTCTGAGATGTTGAGAAATAAATCATACTTCCCGGAGCAGCACTAATTCTGATAAAACAATAAGGCAAAACTTGAAACTTACATCACCAATCAACAAAATAAAAATAATTTTTCTGCTCTTGCCATTTCTTTTCCAGATACCCTAGAATGACTGCCTGGGATTTCAACAAAATAAAATACAAGTAATTTCCCTAACCTTTCAAATACGTTCATTTCCAAAACATCTGGCTAAACAGGTAATGCCGCTGTGTACGCCTTAGATGTCCTTTGATTAGGTTATAATGACATTAAGGATTTGCTTTATGACCAATCTTCTTAGTTTATTGCAGCTTTTGATGAGCTTTCTTGCCCACCTGTTGACTTATTACCTTCCACTGTGGAACTTGAGAATAACTTGGAATGGTTATTTTTGGACTACAGTTCCCAGAATCCTCTAACCTGTGGCTAGTACGGCTGATTCTTGGATTTTCTACGTTTTGAACTCAAGGAAATATAAGTGGAGTTCTAGGTGCTATAGAATCTATGGATTGTACCAAAACGTCAGCACCAATAACAAACCGAAATGAAATACATGGTTTGAAACAGATTCTCTCCCCTTGCCCTTTTTCCATTTAGAGTTTCGGAATTGCCTGTCTCCTGGACAAATGGATATTCTATATCCTAGAACAGTGTTAAATGCCTCTGTGTGCAAAAGGGGAAAACAACCAGGCGTAAATACACTCATCAGTATGTGTTTGTTGTAACGCTAACCTTTGTGACGTCTACCATCCAAGAGCCACGAATAAATGGGAGGATGACAGATTTCTTTGCTGGGAACAGTAATTAAGAACCATCTCAAAATCAGAACCCTACTGTTTAATCTTGACAAAATTACCTTCAGAGATAGATGACTTTCTAATGGATTTTTGTGGCTCAAGATCTATGGCTAACAATAGCTCCATTTATATTGCAGCCATTTGTAGGCGCACAGCTTTCTCGTGTACTATTTCATCTTGGGATAAAATACATCCCGGTATTGTTAAGCAAATCTTTGGGATCATTCCTTCTGACATGTAGCTCATTTAAAGGAATCCGTCTGCAAAGCTGAGAAATTGATGATCTGGGTCTAGAGACAGTGACAAAACAAGGCAGCACTTGGTTATTTTTCATGTTTGAAATAGTTCATAATTTGTAGAGACGGGGTGCCATTCAACGGAGGATGCTCCCCCCATTTTGGACCATGGAATGACTTTTTCAGGCGCCATCATAACCAACTCAACTGACTATTTTTCGAAACAATTAACTAGTCATTTGCAAGACTTTTGAATGTCAAAAGCATAATAATTCGCAATGTTGCGATAACATTACCCATGGCAAATAGTAGAAAAAAGGATTAGCAACAGTGATTTTTTTTCTACTTTAAAAATTTGTTCTTTGACTTTAGTTAAGAACATAAATGAGAGAAAAGGTAGGGAATCTCTTTCCGTTTGAGGGATGAATTCAATTTCAGAGAGCCCCGTTCCAGAGGTGGGCAAGGGTGGGTCACAAAGTGCCAGCATGGATTAACTATCAGGAAAAGGAATTTCAATCTCTCAGAATAGAAGACAACGGCAAAAGACAGGAAGCCAACCAATGATGGTGTGATGGGAAAGTTGTGTAGGCATCTGGAGATCTCATCTATAACTTGAAAGGATTTATTCTTTGTATGAATGCACTTCTTATCTTGAATGTTCTGTATATTTCAAAGCCTTCTGTCATGGCCTTTGGCGAGCACAAGAAACGTCCTGAACATGAACTTGATTGAGAGAGGCCTTGCGGGACCAAATTCTGACCCAAGTGCCTAAGGTTCCTCCCCACACATATAGCAGTATAAAAAGTAGCAATAACATTTCATCTAAAAATAAGTGTGGTTGGTCCAGGATCCCACTGTTGTGGATTGATAGCTCTCACAAACAGAAATGAGCCAGAGTCTGACTCAGTATTAAATCTGCTGCCGATGACAAGTAATTCTTTCTCTGACCAACCACATCTGGACTGCGCCATTCCTTGAATGGTGAAAAACAACACTCCAACTTACACAAGGTGGAGAAGTATTCAAAAATGGCTTGAAAGAGAGTTCTAGGAAACTGTGCACAGAACTGGTGGGCTCTAAAACATGCTTTATTTCTCAAAAAAGGATTGTTCAGGGGGCTTTCCCACTTTCTCCCCTAGTTCTCATCTTTATTTCCATTTAGGGTCTATTGGCATCCCAAGTCTGTTTGGTTTTCTTTATCCAGAGCACATGTTACAGATACAGGCAAGTCTTAAGACCCAGAATCTGTTTCCATGGCAATGAGATTGCATCAGCAATCCAATGGATTTGGTTTAGGCCAGCTCCGTTCGGGCTTCTGCGTAACACATAAATCATTAGCACTAATAGCAAATCAAATGATGTCACTGGCAAGCACAGGCAAGGGCTCTGCACATTATTTGATCCAAAACACGCACCTTTTGCATGCAGTCCAATGTCGGAGTTTGTTCTGATTCAATCTCTACACTATTTAGAGGTCTGAAGACTGAGTTAATACAGAAGCATCACTTTGAACAAATGGTTTGGTTGAGACTGAGAAAGAATGGTTAAAAAGAAGAGTTTTGAAACTGAGATGGTCTTTGTAATGCAACCAAAGCATGCTTGAACATAATGCTTTGGATACATTATTTAACAAACAGATATTAGTGAACCCCTCTGGATATGTACAATATATATCTGTCTGGATTCCCTTCTGGGTCACAGTGAGTAGGAGTGCCACTTTCACATCACCCCAAAATATGTGTGTGTGTTTACAATACTGATGTTTTCTGTACTTAGCTTCCAATCAATTGCCTTATATGTTTGCACAATCTGAATGTACAATGAAACAAGTTTGTACAAATGAAATCTATACACATAATAAAAGTGAAAATATGTGTGTGTGTGTGTAACTGGGATGTCCACTTACACAGCCAAGTTCCCACTTCCACAAATAGCTATAGCTCCCACTACCCAGGAGACACCAACAAGATGTCTTATGAAAGTGGTTTCTACACAGATTAAGACCAAACATTTGGAGGAAAGATGTTAGGGGTAAAACATTGAAGGTACAAATCAAGCAAGAGGGAAAAAACTAGCAAGGAATCTTGACATTTAGATAGTAGGGAAAAAAACATGCACCTGAAGTTATTTTAACTTTCTTGTTGTTGTTGTTATTAAATGAATATATGGTTAGAAGCCTTTATCCATCAATCCAGTTGTTTCCCAGTAATTGTCTATGAAATAAATTGCCTATTCTTCTTTGCAGCCCATACACTGTTTGCCAAGGAGAAGCTTTGGTGAATCTACTTTTGTCATTCAGAATCTAATTCAGAATAATTTTTATCTAACTCTCAGTCATTCTTACAGGGTCAGTTTGCCTGTCAGCTTCCCTAGGTTCCTTGGAGCAAGGGCATAATAAACACAGAATCCCATTGGATTGGATGAGAGGCCCATCAGTTCTAGGGCTTTGATTCCTACACTGGCCAAGGATGTCCCAATGGGAGGCCCATATGCAGGGTTAGAAAGCAACAGCTGAGTTCTGCTTTGATTCCCCAGAAACTAGTATCTGTTGACCATACAAATGACCAAGCACACACTTAGCTTCCAACCAGTGGCTGTTTTTGGAGCAGAAAACAGCTCCAAGTGGGATTTGGCTAGTGAGCAAGCTCTCCTTGTGGTGGCCAGGCTAGATTAGGTCGTTTTGGTGTCTTTCCCAAGTGCACAGAAAGGCCTTGTTAGTAGCAGTGCAGCTGTTGCATGACGCAGGCGACCTTTGCAGGTATAATTGTTCCTAGTCCCAGCCCATATGGCCAATTCCCCTCCCATCTCTCCATCAGAACCGGAGCAGATGGCTCGGGGCAAGCCTGCCCAATGTAAACTAAGCGACAGTGTGTACAAGAGCAGGCTCTGGGGACAGTCAGAAAGGCACAGCTATGTGCAAAGGAAGAAGAAGAGGTGGCTGGTTAATAACAACACCTCACGGACGGCTCTTTTTCAGGCTGTTCAAAACATGGTCACACCATATACCATTGAGCGAAGCCTGCTGTGGACAAGATATTTTTCAACTCATAGGACATAAAGCAGTTTGATCAGATCTTGCCATGTCTCTCCATACATAAAACTTTGAAAAAGAAGCCATCCGAGGAGAGCAGGGAATCTTCAAGTTTTGTGCCAATCTTTAGGGTTTAAAAAAAATAAAATAAACCGAAAGCAATGGGTAACATAAAACACTCAATAGTTTTTATTGGAAAGAGTAATAATAATGGATCATTTTCCGAAATCTACAAGGATAGGCAATGGGGGCTTCTTAACACCTCCGTCTCTGACCTACTTCAGAGTAAATCATCTCCTGACGAAAAACCAGGCGGCTGTCCAAACCACTTATGCCTCGGCTCCTGATCTGCGGCATACCTAACTATCCCACCTGGCTTCACCTCTCTCTGCCTCTTGATCTGCGGATTAGGGATGTGCTTGTCCAACTCTGGCACAGGGAGGCCTTCACACTGCTCCATCACATGAAACTGAATGGAAGCCAAGAGGGAGAAGCAGCAACTGGTGAAGCAGTGACTCCCAACAACAGAAAGCCTTTTATTGAACACTGTGTGCTTGCTTTGTTTCAACAGTCAATAATGGAACTCTACAGAGTGTTCAAGTCATTGCCGTAGTCACTGTAGCACTCAGCACAAAAAAGAGATGATGGAGTGGATGGTTATATACATTACATGCAAACACAAAATTTGTGCCAGAAGATAAATGGACATAAATCACAAAAACTAGTTGCAGAACACTTCAGTCTTCCTGGACATTCAATCCTGGATCTCAAAATAGCAATTCTTGTATAATATTTTTTTAATATTGAAAAGATAAACAGTAGAATCTGAGTAGAGCTCCAAACTTCAATCCATTGACAGTTTGTATGTTGAACAGAGACAATAGGCATACTACACATATCATAACACTAGTTAAAATGATCCCCAGTCTCATAGGCACTTTACTCCATACACCTGATGAAGCAGACTTAGGCTACAAAATGTATGTTACCACCGTCTTTGAGGCAAATTAAATAGTTTCTGATCAAATTGTTGCAATTGTAAGTGTGCCAAATTCAGTATTTTCTGGAAAAAGGTATTTGCATTGGAAGGAGTAATGCATTATTTCTCTGACTATGGGAGACCAAGATTCAAAGCCCTGCTTGATCATGGAAACCTTGAGCAAGTCACAGTCTCTTGGCTGCAGACAAAGGCAATTTTGAAAATACACTGAATAAATGTTACCAAAGAAACTCCATGGTAGGTTCACCTTAGGGCTTCTAGAAGTCAGAAATTATTTGAAGACACACAACAGTCAAAAATAAGTTGGTTTAAGGCATGTAGCTGACTGACATGGTTCAAAAGATGCCTGTTGGAGGATAGAAATTATGAATATGGAAGAACACAAATAATTGCAGTATTTTAGGCAGAGGTTTATGTTTATGTAAACTCCACTGATATATTGGCTCTACTTAATTAGGATTAACATATGCATAAAATGAGGACTACCACTGTAGTAGTAATGTGAGAAATTTTACCTGTTGCGATGTTATATATCCTGTTATGTTATAAGACTGCACTGAGGATCAAATTTCAGGGGTTAAAATACAGGGCAAGCCTAAGTGCATAAAAATGAGAGCCTATTTCCAAGGTACTCCCCTGCAAAGGACGTCAACAATGCTATGAAACCACATTCTCAAACAAGCACAGGAAGACACCTGATCGAAAACGTTGGCACTGGTGGAGACTCAAATCTAATAAAGAAAACCAACTCCAATTCAGATCTGCAAGCAAGTCCAGGGTACATTAAGTCCACTGCTGTAATGTAAAATTAATACTAATTGATGGTGGCTGTTATGTGTTCATTGCTGAACAGCCAACCACTCAGACAGCAGGCAGTCAAGGTGATGAAAGCACTACAAAATGGGAGGGAAGGAAGGCAGTGACAAATGCTTCAGAGGCTACAATTAATCCAGCCTCGGCTTTCGGGCACATTAAACCTCCGCAGGAGATTCCGAGGCAGAGAAATGGTGCATGAAAAGGAGAAATGCAATCCGATTTATCAGGATCGAAGCTCCCATGCAGCAGGAAGGCTCTCTTCCCTTATGGGGTGAAGCACGTGGGATGGTCAGACTATGCCTCCATCAGATGGGCCCCAACTCAGGAGGAGAACTCAGTCAATGCTCAAGGCACAGCAGAAAGCCCCATTCTCCTACTATGGCAGGGGTCCCCAAACTCAGGCCCACGCGGGTCGGATGCGGCCCTCCAAGGTCATTTCCCTGCCCTAAACGTTAGACTTAAAATCATCCTAAGTCTGAAAGGACTTGAAGGCACACAAGAAGAAGAATCCTAATTAATTTGACTCTCTCATCAGCCAAAAGCAGGCCCACACTTCCCACTGAAATACTGGTAAGTTTATGTTGGTTAACATTGTTCTTTATTTTAAGTATTGTATTGTTCTTTCATGACATGTGCAGTGCACATAGGAATTTGTTTGGGTTTTTATCACACTAACATCCAGCCTCCCGGCTGTCTAGGAGGCCGTAAACAGGCCCTCAGCTTAAAAGTTTGAGAATCCCTGTACTATGGCATAGGCCTGTCTGATCTCACACTTTCCTGGTCTACCAGAGGTCTTATGGGCCCTCTCTCTGCTCCTCACAAGGAAAGTCTTCAGGACAGCAAGCCTGGCTTGCCACTGTGTGTCTGTATCAAGGCGGTGGCCCCGCAGTCCCATTTGTCACCTGTGATTTATTGCCATCTTGCACACACCCAATGGGATCAGACGAGAAATGAACCATGGAGCAGAGGGCTAGTTCTCTCCATGTTTATTTTCTCTCCCTTCCCTTGTATTTACTGTACTCGACTATAAAATGATGAAGTTCAAGAACACTGTAGTTCCTCTTGGCTCCCAGGGTGTCTCGGATTCAAGGGCATATTACTAAGAGCAGCTTCAAGAAAAACGCCCCAGGAGCTTGGCTAACATAATAATTTGTCTCGCTTGATCAAACAAAGTCATTCAAACCAGCATATTTTTTTAGTAGCAGCTAACCAGCTATTGCTGGCGGTCTGCAAATCTCTGAACCTTGCAGCGTGCCAGCAACTCCATGTTTCTTTTTCATTTGTTCTTTGGCATAGGAGCCATCCGTAGCAGCTGGCATATTCCATGTCAGCAGAGCAGTGAATCCACTCCAGGTTTTAATCCAGACTTTAAAAAGCTCTCCAAGGTGCTAAACCCTATTTCTAAACAGGTTCAGCACCTTTGATAGCTCCTGTAAATGTAATCAAAACCTGGAATAGATTAACTCCCTCAATGATCCAGGAACTTTGAACTGTCCTATATTCAAAACTCTCAGGGTAATATACATAAATGTAATACACACACACACAGTAAACTATCAGTTAACTGGCACCCATAAGGATTTGTAGATCCTGGATAATTTTTGTTTCTGGTTGTCTGAGAGCCACTATTAAAAACAAGCCTAACTAATACTATATTTCTTACTATGCCACACCATAAACTCCATACTGACCTGATGTTAATATTAAAATACAATCATTAAAAGCAAATAAAGATGAATTTAAAGGAACATTGTCCCACTGGATTATTTAAAAAATAGCTTTGTGAATGCAGTATGCAATCTTAGTGAAATGGCAATCTAAAATCCCTTCTAATATCCACTTCCTGCCACTCTCGGTGATATATTTTGTACTAATTCAAGTTGTTAGATCATCGGCAAAAGGAGATCCACAATAATTGAAACAGGAGGTTTCCAGGACACGAATCACCACATCCCAAGCTACCATAGTTTGGTGTTAGACACTAACGAAGCCTCTTTCATTAGTATCTTTCCCTCTTGCTACCGTTTCCATCAATATATGTGCATCCAGTGCCCACATTGTTTCCTTATTGACCGGGCAGCTCAGTGTTGTTGCTGACTCTCTCTTTCCTCAACCAATTTCAGCCTCATGTTGAGGTGCATGCTCTCGCAAGCGGTGAATCAGAGGCTGAAGCAATCCCCAGAAAGTCAGTAAAAAAGCCACTAGCGATATCAGGGCTCTGGACACATGTCATCATGGGAACAAAAGCAGAGTTGAAAGAAGGGAGAAAGGAATCCATGATGGCATAAAGAAACAGTCAACTCTGTCAATAACTGAAATGGGAATGTTATATTGAAGCATCCCAGAATGCTTGAACAGCGTTAGTAAAAGGAGGCCACAATTTTGTAGCTCAGGATAACAATTTCTGTGTCTTGACCCTGCAAAGAAGCCCGCCTAAGGCAAAGCCTAACTCTATAGAGAAAAGCATGGTTAAAGTATACATGGTGAAACTGCCAGCATGCAAGCCAAATTAGGCCAAGTGTGGACCTTGTTTCCAAAAGGTACCAGATCCATCTGAACACATTTTACAGGAACTGAAAAAAAAACCATGCAAAGGATCTGCTCTTAGCGAGAATGTTTCACATGGGCCTCTGCCAGAGGCTTTCCCTGGCCCTGAGAGGAACGTGAGGGAGGTGGAAGTCAACGGGCTGTTGCCTATAACTCAGCGTCTTCAATTATGACAGTACCAAGCAGAGGCAATTACGGTTTGTTGAGTCCAGCATCTGAAGGGCCACATCAAATGACAGATGTGGCCCATGAGCCTTGAGTTTGACACATGTCATTTAGATGGACGTAGGATGGAACAGAATATTCTAAAGAAGCTGTGGTCTACAGAATCAGGGCAGTGTTACATATGCATTTGCATGTAAGACAAGATTGCCCACACCCTGAGATAGAGGAAAACCACTACCAAGAGGCAGCAGGTTTCGTTATGTAACTGGTGCTAACTGTGTTTCTATTAATAAGGATGGAATGAGGTGCTTCTGCCATCTTTTGCTTCAGGCACCACTATTGTGTGGCTTTGGGTACTATACACATCTTGACTTGAACGGATAGATAGATGGCACCCTTCACTATTCGCCTTCAGGCAACAAATATCTTGGGTTAGAATGAAGTCAACTCCTGACAGTAACTCTGTGAGGCCGTTAGCTGTTCAACTCCACAGCCCAAAGTATAGCACCTGGAATTAAATCTAACTCCAAGGAAGTCTTTCAAAGGCAGCGGCGCTTTCGGTTCCGATAGCATGCTGAATAAGTCCCAGCTAATGACTCTCTCTCCCCTCCTGCCTTCCTGTTCTTTTTCTATCTCAGTCCATGAGCCTGCTGTTAAATTGTTCATAGCTAATCTCTTCTTCCCCTCCTAGTATGCTTTTTATTTACACATCTAATTTAAATTGGGAAGAGAAAATTAAAAGGAAATAATCATAGCACATTTTTGTCAAAAATAAATCAGCTTTGGACAAAACCACAAAGAAATGAATGAGCCCCCTCTCCAAAACCACATGCAAAACAGTTATAGCAGGTTTTTAAAAAGCCCTTTATCAGTGTATGAAGTCAGTTAATCATCTTTGCCAAGAGGTAACACAGTCTGCTGTGAAACGCAGAAGTTGGCAAATTCCAAATGCACACTGGCTCCAAAAGGAAAGATACATCAGATGTGTCAGATACATCATTTTAATTATCTCGTACCCTCTTTACTTCTGAGGCAGCATATCAACAACTGTCTGTTTACTGACCTGTATCATGTACAGCTGGGCAATCCTATACTCCTCCACACTCATGGGAAGAGGAATCCGATACTCCTTTATAAGCATCTTGAAATCGAAGCGGCCCTTTGGTCTGGTCGGTAACACAAGTCCAAGGTGTTTAATGGAGGCTGCTTAAGGAACAGCCCCCTGAAATACAAACAGACAGAGATACATTCAACAGTATGCATTGAAATATTTAAAAATCTTTTTCCTTTTTTCACAAACTAAACAAACAGGAGGTCTCTAATTCCATTTTGGAACTGCTGCCCAAAACAATCAGTGTTTATTCCACATTTTGTGGGGTTTGCTTCAAGCCCATCTTTAAATCTCTTTTCCTGTCCACTGACATTCCATTTTCCATTATTGAACTGAGAGTAAAATAACTGCTTTGGGAGACGGTGATGGGACATTTGGACAACGCAGCACTTGGTCCAGTGAAGCTGGTGGCAGAGAATTGGCGCTTTGATGCTGGCAGTCTTTGCTTCTTCCAGAATGCTGATGTTTGTCCACCTGGCTGATTCCCAAGAGATTTGCAGGATTTTTAGGAGGCAACACTACATAGCAGCCATCATAGGTGAAGGGGAAAAAATCCATCCCTAATCCCTAAAGACTGAAGTCCCCCTTAGAGTGATGTGTTAGTAAAGGAGCACACCAAAAGTGTCATTCCCACCTTTGGTTTTTCACTCTTTTTCTTTCCCTGCACACGTCCTAAGCACTAAGCGCTCACAGCTCCTGGTGGAAATCACAACTGTCTAACAGCTTGTACAAGACTTGTGGCACCTCCGACACCAGATGCTGAGTGCCTCGATTCTCACAACAAGCATTGGTGGAAAAGGCCCAGCAAAGCTGCCCTTTCTTGAAGACATGAAGTGACAATAGTTACTGTTTTGGTACTAAGGTTGGAGAGTGGTCCCTCGTCATAAAATGGTTGGGAACCAACCTGACGTTCTTATAACAGCAACTGGGGAGTCACCAAAACTAGGTCTATGGTCAAAACAGTGCAAATACTCATTACATTTGCCATGTCAATCTTGTTATAAATCTTGAAAGAAAGCCAAAGTATTGATTGAGGGTTGGAATTACTTGCCAACTTGACTACCAGTTAATATAGAAGAGATCCTTTTCCATGGTGTTTTGAGGCAACCACTCCATAATAGCATTCATTCCAGGACTATTTCATTGTAGCAGTCATAAAACAGGGCCATCTCTGTGCCTAAATAAATTAGCTGCCAAGCACTGCATGATAAACAACTTTTCCCCTCTCAATTTCGGTGCCTTGCTTCATGCCTTTTTACTGCTTTTAAATTGCTATTATACCTGTCAGCAGAAATCCCAAAGGAAATATCTCTGGCAGGACAAATTGGTCAAGGAAGCCATTCTCTCCGGGGCAGAGCTTCCTCTTCTCCTTCCCCTCTCAAACTGACCCACAGAAATTCCTCTGGCAGGTTCATCCATCAGAACATATCTGAATGGGCTGGGGATAATCTCATTAAACTGTGTTTCATTAACATTAACAAACATGCCAAGATTCTGATAAGCAAAATAACAGGCATGAATCAAGCGCCATGGATGCTACACAACCCAGACTCGAGACGTATGTTGATTTTGAAAGGTTTAATTAAAATGTGATCATCTTCCCCGGAGGCATTTGTACCCTGCTTTTTTGGAGGGAAAGAGTGTGCTTCTTAAAAGGGGATTTTAAAAATAAAAAGAACATACAACCACTAGTTTAAAAGCAATTAAAACAACACAGGGAGCTCGGGACTTAAGGAGGGAAAAGATCGCACATATAATGAACTGACACAAGTCAGATGCAGCCAGGCAAAGTACAACACAATATTTCAGATTGGGGAAAAGAAGCACCCAGGCCTGCTACCATTCATGTGTTGTGGTCATATGGTTCATTAATCAAATGTTGCTTTTAAAAAGTATTTATTTATCATGTCAGAAGCGAATTGAGGATACAGTTACAATGTAGAGAAAAACCACAAACAAAGTTAAAAACTTGGCATGATACTAAATGTCTTTGGACCAGAATCTGGCCACTTGGGAGTGCCTCTGCTGTTGCTGCAAGAAGGTCCTCCACTGTGCAAGTGGCAGGGCTCAGACTGCATTGTAGTCAGTGGTCTGTGGTTTGCTCTTCTCCACACTCGCATGTCGCAGACTCCACTTTGTGGCCCCATTTCTTAAGAATGGCTCTGAACCTCGTGGTGCCAGAACTCAGTCTGTTCACCGCCTTCCAAGTTGCCCAGTCTTCTGTGAACCCAGGGGAGAGTTTATCAGCTGGTATCAGCCAATGATTGAGTTTCCAGGTTTTGGTCTGCCACTTTTGGACTCTCGCTTGCTGAAGTGTTCCTATGAGTATCTCTGTAGATCTTAGGAAGCTGGATACAAAGTGGAGCAGAGCTCAGTTAGCCTTTCTGGCTATTGATGGCTATACATTCATCAATACTACCCAAAAGTCATTCAGTGGCACAGATTCAATTTTTGTTGTTTTTTAAAATTGAAGATTTTTCATGGAACTTCTAGGATGCTTTCACAGAATCCTAGGGTTCTGCAGAACACAGTTTGGAAACCACTTCCTTAAATAATGTTATTGATAATTAAGAATGTTCATTTGAATCTTACTCATTCAAAACCCACACACTGTGCGATACCATTGAATTTTGCAAACCAATTAGCCTGGTGTGTCTTATCAAAGGTATTTTCTGGAACGGAGAGTGTGTCTTGCCCAAGGGCACACAGGATCAAACCCTGGTCTCCCTGAGTTGTAGTCCAACTACGCCATTACTACGCCACACTGGCTCTCCTATTATTACTCTCAATCCACACCTCCCCATTTTCTTATTTGAACAACAAAGTCGAGAAAGAAGGAGAATCAGGCACTGCAGAGACACTCATATACGCACAGAAAAATGCTGCCAGCGTTACTGAAAGCCATAATATAATTAAAGGGAAATGATCCATAGAGTGTTAGGCACAGGGCTGCTAAATGGATGTTTTCATTTTCAGAGCAAAATTATTTTAGCACGAATGTTTCCTTGAAAAAGGCAATACAGTGCAATCTTCTTTACACACTGCTCTCGGGGATATCAGCATCATTCTAGGCGCTGAAATTGGACAGAGATATTAACAACCAAGATGTTTAAGAGAGGCCTCAAACAGTAGGCAGATGCAGAGCAGCAATGTCTTGACACTTGCTCCACCTCCAATGCCCAGGGCGGGCAGCCAGAATAAACTAAAGCTTTTCAGATGAGACAAGGCATGGAGTCGGTGACAAGAGAAGACTCAGCTCAAGGCAGCTTTCAAGAGGCTGGATAGCCATCTGTTGGGGGTGCTTTGATTTTGTTTTTCCTGTATGGCAGGGGGTTGGACTAGATAGCCAATGCGGTCTCTTCCAACTCTAGGAATCTATGATTCACAAGGGGAAACTCAAAACGGCTGAACCCACAGCAGAGGACCCAGTTTGATTCTGTGCCATTTTCACAACAGATCCAGTAACCCACATTCACCACCCAAATGCAATCGCCAGCACTCACCCCAACCCATTTTGTCAGCCAATTAATCCTCCCTGCATACAGTATGAGACAGTGCTACATTAACCCAAGAAAGCACTGAATAAACACTGGCAGAGACCACAAATCTTAGAGAGACTTGTAACAGCGAGACGTAGGAATCACTGCTTGAAGAGTATGCTAAAAGAAACAGCCACATTTGTGGATCTTAATCAACTTTCCATTATTAGATGAGGTTTGACGTCACATTTTGAATTTCAAAGCTTGTCGGGAAGCCAACATTTATTACAGTGGGAGAACGGAACCAGGCCAAAGGCAATGCAGCTACACTGGCGCTATTGCTATGGGTTACAGGGCACTCCAACACCTTACTCAGGGAAACAAAGAAGAAAAGAAGAGGAAAAAAAGAAATACAATCACAAAGTTAACTTTTAATATTAACCCACAAATGTGAAATCTTATGTCTTCCATCAACATTAATGGGGAAAGAATATTGGACATTAGGCTTGTCTTCTACTATATTAAATGTGGCCAGCCAACATGTTCTCTTAGCAATCTTCCCAGCTCCAAATTGATGCCTTTAAATTTTAATGACAGCAAAGATTATGGTATACACGAAACGACCACTGGAAAATTAACATACAGAGTTATTCCAAGGCCAAGAAATGTAATGAAACAAAGGGAAATGATGCATTCTCTGAATGTACTGAATGAATCACCTGTCCCATGGCAGAACATTGGGACAACCCAGTGATTCTGATCATGAAAGCCTTCGACAACACAAGCAACACACTTTTGAACCTTCCTGTTTTATCCCCTCTTCCTTTATGGCATTGTATTCCTGACCCAGGCCTTTCTGGAATGCACAGCTAAAAACATCTGACAAAGATATACTATATGTGAAAAAAAAGAGAGGAAAAAGATAAAAATTCCTCAAAATATTCCAAAACGACATATCACAAAAGAGATCTGCTGGAAAGAAGACACTTTAAAACTTCTAAAGGACAGCCTGTATTTGTAGCTATGGGATAGTGAGCCCAACAATGAAACCATGGTCAACATGACCGTTCGAAAAGAATTGATCCTTGGAAGATTAAATTTGTCAAGATACGACTTCTCAGAAAGACCAATTTAGAACGGAGGACTTGCTGTTCTTTTAGGAGGTTGAAATGCAAGTAATGGCTCCTGAAGTACTTGGAACAATTTGGTTTTCTCCAACCCCAGTGCTTTCCTCCACTAATGCATTGCTCTTGTTTCTCCTCCATCTGAAGGAAGAACAACAAATCTTCCAACCATACTTATTTGGGAATTAACAAAGTACCTCTGGCAGTTACACTGAATATTCAAACACCGAGGGACAGAACTATGGAGAAATACTTTCATATATGTTGTGTGAACAAGGCCACATGTCAGGAGTTGGCAGGCACATGTCTGCAAACCATAAATGGATCCTGGGTTGGAGGAGAGAGCTGTGTGTGTTCCTCAATGTGGCGCACAGTCGCACATTGTTCTGTTGTCACTGTGAAATCAAGATTCAACTAAAACTCCAGCTGGCTTCTGTATGTGAAAGGGAGGCGCTCTCTTGTCTCCAGATCTTGTATTGTCCCTGCCTGGTTCTTCAGATAAGAGTCTTACTCATCAGAGATGAGAGCCCTCCTTCTATGAAGAAGCCTTTGGTCAACAGTATTATCAAAAACTCATCAAGTGGACTACAATCTTCAAAAATGTACTATAAGCATGCACAGGCATATTTAATGGGGAAAAAATCCTTTGCCTAGCATCTCAAGGCTGATTGTTCTGCTAGGCTACATGAAAGTAGGGAAGAAATGCTCCAATTATTAAATCACGGAGGGTAATGAATGCTCCTGTAATTGAATTGATGATTCAATGCAAGAGCCCAATTTCACTGCAGTGGTATAAATGTTTAATATCTTCATGCCTTCATGCGTGACATGAAGAGATTAGAAACACCATCTCCATTTGTCACACAATGCTTCCCTGGGTTTGTCTCCAAACAATTATGGAGCATTGAGCTCATTCAAAAATTATTAGCAAAAAAACTAAACAAAAAGAAGCATAGTTTGGCAGTGGAAACCAAATGCCCAAATCCATTCTCGCCCACGGTTCCAAATCCCAAAGATTACTTGGATCCCGCAACTTGTCTTTCTCTACTTCTCCAGCTCCTTTCCTTATACTTTTGGACTGACAGACAGTTCAATCTATGTTGAAGGCTTTCATGGCCAGAATCACTGGGTTGCTGTGAGTTTTCCAGGCTGTATGGCCATGTTCCAGAAGCATTCTTTCCTGACGTTTCACCCACATCTATGGCAGACACCATTAACTGATGAAATGGAGGTAAACGGAGGTAGTTTGCACATCACATTGTTAAAATATGGAATGTGCTGCATGCTCTCTCCTGGCTAATACTCTGACACAGCACCCTTTAATTTTCCAAATGAGTCAATTAGTTTCTGAGCAAAGTACAAAGTGGTGGTTATTACCATGTTTCCATTAGAGCTACAAAAATCCCTAACTTGCAGATCCAGGAATACGTCCATTAACAAAGTCTCTTTTTACAATGTCTTTTTATGCCTGCCCAATCCTTCTTCCCACCTGGGCCTCCGAGACAGGATCTGTACTGCCATTTGATGCAATTTCAGAATGCAGATGAACTGCATTAACATGGATTATATGGCAGTGTAGACTCATCTAATCCAGGTCAATGCAGTTAGTCTGTGTTTGGAAACGGCATTATATGGTAGTGTAGATCCAGTCAGAGACTATGAAAGCAGAGATGGACATGTATGGCCACCAAAACAGAAATAATATGGGGGACGGTGAAAGCAAACGTCATCCCTGGATGTATGTCTTTTGGAAAAGGCTTTGAAGCAGTCTGAAGAAGATTCAAAATTGTTACAATTTTAATTCATGCCACATTCCTCTTTCAATCTGATATTTTTTTTAAAAAATCTTTGAACAAATTGTTTTTTTAAAAAACCCAGTCACATCGCAATGCTTGCAATTTCTCTGGGATCAATGTGGGAACACTGTAATGTTGCACTGGCATCCTGCCGTGGAGTTGAAAGGTAGCAGGCGCTTCAGAAGTTTGCAGTTGAATGTAAGTCAGAACGGTAGAGAGAATTGCAGTACTCAGATGAAGCAGAAAATAAAATGCCCTTTCAATATCTTCTGGGAGGGAATGTTTCGAATCACTCATTCAATGAATTCTGTTTCTGGCAGTCCTAAGGCAACCTGAAAGAATTCCGACCACTGCATCCAATAAAGGAACCGGTATGAAATCAGTCTGAAGCAGGGAAATGTCACAAGTTGCAGGCAATGTTCAGTTTGCGAGCATTTCCTCCCTATCCACACTCAGGAAATGCATGGCTGATGTACACACGGGAAGGAGCTCCTTTTCACGGCAGCCCATTCCAGATTCCTCAAGACGTGCCCTTTCCTTCCTTCCCCTGAAGAAGGATTACAGGAAGTGGTGTCCTGCTGCCAGAAGCCTGACCTCATTATGAACCAACAAACCATCCGATTAAAAACACTCTGCGATCCGGGTCGCATTCAAACCTGCAATATCAATGCTTTTCCCACTGTAGTAAGTACAGTAATGCAAGTCATATAGGGCTAGAAGCATGAAATCCTTAGTCTGAATCTTATCTATATCTATCTATACACATAATAAAAGTGAAAATATGTATGTGTGTGTGTGGCTGGGGTATCCACTTCCACAGGCAACTTTCACTTCCACAAACAGCTCTAGTTCCCACTACTCAGGAAACATCAATAGCCCTCCCTCCAATGACGTTGCAGGTTTCCTATTCCCTCCTATTTTGTTGCATGTATTTTCATAGTGTTTTATCTCTTGTTTTAATGATGTTATATCCCGCCTCGAGCCACAGTGGCATTATTTATTTATTTTATAGTTTTTCCAGGTTTTTAGCATTTTCTGCCAAAGAGTGTTGGGGCCTTATCAAACTACACATCCCACGAGATCCTGGCACTGAGCCATGGCAATTAAAGTGGTGTCAAACTGCATTCATGGAACAGTGTAGATTCATATCTGGTCTCCCACAGCCCCTAGTCCAACACTTAAACCATCATACCATGCTGGCATCATTACTTTAACAAAAAAAAGGCAGAGATCTGGTTAAAAATGAAGGGTCTGAAATGCATAAACCCAATGCCCACCCATTTGTCAAAATATATTTTTTTTTGCACTTATGAAAAACATACATAGTTGCTTTTGTTTGGTTTGGAGTCTGTTTGTTTTTTTGCATCAATTTGTATTTGCTAACAAAATCTCCTACTCTCTCATCCCAATTAAAAACACTCCAGTTTTACATGGTGAGAAACCAGAGCGGCAAATCTCTCCTGGATACCCAGAGAAGAAGTGGACATGCATACGCCATTTTTTGCATAAAGGTGGAAGTCAGAGATGCAAAAAGGAGGGAGGTAATGGAAGCACGGTCAAAACTTGGGAGGGAAAAAGAATCCAAATATAGAAACTGGAGATGCAAATGACTGCACCCGAAGCGAAGCAAGTCCAAAACCAAGCTGGGAATCTAGAGGGAAAGGAGGTGATTTAAGGCAAGAAGAACAGTACTGACATGCTACATACCAAGGAATGGGCAACAAGGCCCCTCTTTGTTGTCTTTTTATTTTTTAGTATTATTATTTTTATATATTACTAGCTTGGGTACCCGACATTGCCTGGGTTCTTTGAAATAGTCAATTTTTAATTGTACAAAATGCATATGGTTGTGGGTGAACTACGACTCACATCATGCCCAAGAAACTCCATCATTGACTCTTGGACATGTTCATGGCGCTCACTATAACCTACAGAGTCATTGGAGGGAGGGCCATTGGTGTCTTCTGAGAAGTGGGAGCTATAGCTCTTTGTGGAAGTGGGAGCTTGCCTGTGGAAGTGGACACCCCAGCCACACACATACATACACATTTTCACTTTTATTATGTGTATAGATTATTAGCCATTTTGGGCAGAAAGTGGGATATAAATTACATAAATTCATACTGGCGTTACAAAACGAGGACGACATGGATCGGTTGTTTTCCATTGCAGCCACATGATGCTAAGCATGTAGTATGAGACTGGGTTTTAGGCTCATCCTGAAAGTACTATGGATTGTTCATCCAAGTTTAAGCCCCTTCCATCAGAGGAAATGAGGGATCTGATTTCCTGCCCGTAATTTATAGCATGATATCAAATGTAATTAATTTGAAATCCAGGCCAGTCACTTAGCATTAGTAACCTAAGCATGTCGCCATGGATTCTTAAGATGTCAAATCCTCAAGCTTTGGGTGATCAGCAAACTGGCAGCTATGGGTATGTGCATGCTTCTTGTGAGCTGGGTGATGCTGAAAAACCCCCTCTCTTATCCATAGGAGAGATAGGAAAAAATCCAGTGTTCCTCTTGGAAAAAGGACATTTCTACCAGTTTTCAAACCATGTCCCCAAATCCCAAACTGTCCAGATACGTCAAATCTCACATTAGTGCCACACTGAATACCAGTATAAGGACATTCTCTTTACAATACTCTTTTGGTTGGCAAAAATAATGTAATCACAGGCTGCTTAGATACATTCGAGCAAATACATTATGATAGGCAGGCGAAGTGTGATCCTCCATGTGCTTTTCAAATCTCTACTCAGAGGGATTCCTGGTCTCCAGACCTTTGATCATCTACGCCATTAATAAAGATGTTAAACAGCCCTGAAAGGCCCAGAACAGAACCCTCTTAATGACACGCCACTAGTCACTTCTTTCCAGGATGAAGAGGAGGAACCACTGCACAGAAGCACTATTTGGGTTCGGTCGCTCAAACAATTACAAATCCAGCTAACAGTAGTATTGCCTAGCCCATATTTTAATAGTTCGCTTGCAAGAAAGTATACGTGTGCTTGTTTATAAAGCTATTGCCCTCCCAACACTGTTATACGCCTGCAAGACGTGGACTATCTAAAGCGCCACACTCAATTTCTGGAACAATTCAATCAGCGTTGCCTCCCAAAAATCCTGCAAATCTCTTGGGAAGACAGGGGGACAAATGTCAGCATGCTGGAAAAAGCAAAGACCACCAGCACTGAAGCGATGCTCCTACACCATCAACTCCACTGAACTGGCCACATTGCCCGAATGCCCAATCACAGTCTCCCAAAGCAGTTACTATACTCCCAACTCAAGAACGGAAAATGTAATGTTGGTGGATAGGAAAAGAGATTCAAAGATGGGCTTAAAGCTAACCTTAAAAACTGTGGCATAGACATAGAACTGGGAAGCTCTGGCCCTTGAGTGCTCTAACTGGAGGTCAGCTGTGACCAGCAGTGCTGTGGAATTTGAAGGGGCACAAATGGAGGGAAAAAGGGAAAAATGTGCCAAGAGGAAGGCACATCAAGGCAACCTTGACAGGGACTGCCTCCCACTTGGAAGTGTCCTCACTATGGAAGAACAAGCAGGTCAAGAATTGGACTCTACAATCACCTACGTATCCGCCACCAAGACGCTACACGCAAAAGGCGATCAGACTCAGACAACGAGGGATCACCTAAGTAAGTAAATTAAGTATAAAGTGTAAAAAGATCAGGAACTATTGGAAAATCAGTACGTAAAAGTGAAAGAGAAGGAAAGAAAGAGGTCATTCCAAACCAGAGGGATTGCATTGAGGTAGAAAAGCATTGTACAGTTTGGAGAGCACGATGAATCTGTTTTGGTCCAGATCTTGCCGCTAGAGGTGGAGTTTGCAGTAGGTCAAGTAGAGGCACAGTGAAATCCATCTGAAGGTGATAGGTGCAAATCTTTTCTTAAAGACAACACTTCCTTCCCTTCAAACAATTCAGCTTCTGAAATGGGAGGCAACAAGGCAGGCTAGCTTCCCCTTTCAGTGACACACAAGAACCCTCCTTGGGCTTGCTTGTAAGCTGTCGACGTAGGTATCCCTCTCCCTCCGCCTGACATCTGGTCCACACAGCTGTCTAGCTCTGCTGCCTTTCTTTTACGCAGGGTGATGACGCTCAGAGAATGGCATGGCACTGGCAATGAGAGACCCCTAGAGAGAAACACAGCAGCCCATCCGCATTTACAGAGATGCCATAAAAGCATTAGAAGATAGGCAGGGGGTGTCATGTGCTCATGGGAGGTTTCTGCCTCAATTTCCTTTTTTCTAAAATCTCTTTCCTTTTTTCTCCCTATCCCCCAAGGCATTCATCTTTCCATTTCAGACCAAGCCTATAAATTATGACACTTTTACATACTCATTGGCTTCCCTCGGTTCCTCTAGCAAGAGAAACACCACCAAGATAGTACTCTACATGTGAATCCTGTATAGGCTAAGAGATAAATGCTACTCTGTCCTCCAGGAAGAATGGCTGTAGGAAATATAAATACCTGGGAGCCACTTGGGGAGAGAGATCTATCAGCATGATATACTGCTTTGAGCACTGGACTACAACCCAAACACTACTGCATAACACAATTTTGTCTCTCCGAAGTGTTTGGGTTGCAAATGGATGAGTTCTAGAATTCAGAGTCGTCACAGCTACGTGCAAGAAAAACCGAGAAAAATAAATACACGAAAAAAGGGCCATGGGAAGACAAATATGACTCAGAAAGTCACCCATCTAGCATTCATTTGCACTGTGACTTAATTGCATGTCATAAAATTGAAGAATCTCTAGAGCCGCCGCCGCCGCCCGAAATGCTTCTTAGTAGAATAGCTTAGAAATGTCACACATTAAAAAGAGTGCCATGAGATGCATTTACTTTGATTTCTGCAGATGATTGCGGATAGGATTTTCCTCCTTTCAATTAGCAGTGATAAAGACGTACATTGAGGGAGGGGGGCAAAAAATAGAGCTTGATAGTCACTCTTACGTATTTCTGCTCTAGTTTTGAGCTTTTAAGGTTGGGGATGCTCCACCATACAGCTGCAGCCCCACATTCATTGCTGGGATCCTCCAATGGAAATTCCAAAGTTTGACAAGTTACCTTTCCAAAGTTATTGGTTCCCATGAATCTTGACAATGTCAAAGGAGTAACCCATTGCCATTTCTGATTGCAAGGTTGTTAGATGACTTGTAATTTAATTTGACTACTTTCTGTGATTTTGAAGAAGTCCTAGAATTGGTAAGAACATGGCACAACACTACTGCCTCAAAAATAGGCATGGGCAAACTTTGGCCCTCCAGATATTTTGGACTTCAGCTCCCATCATTCCTCATAGCCTCAGGCTCCTTCCTTTTCCCCCTCAGCCGCTTAAGCTGAAGCCCAAAATATCTGGAGGGCCAAAGTTTGCCCATGCCAGCTCTAAAATATCCTTTTCCCCCCACATGGCCTTTCAATAAATTTTAAAAGATCTTCATATTTAGTTACTGGCATTTTTGTATGTTTCTAATGCACAACTGCTTTTAACATTTTGCAATGTGCTTGAAGTTCCATTACTGGGAAGAAGGTGAGATGTAATATTACAATAATAATAATAATAATGCATGAAGAATGAATTAAACCAGTGTTTTATCCGCTCAACCACTGTCACCTCCTTGAGAGGATACCTTCAAAGAGCTCGGAAACTACAAATTGGTACATTACACCCAAGGTCTTCCTGACCGATATTTCTGTATCTGGAGATTGTAGAGAGCCTTATCTCTGGTGTGCTCATAATGATCCATGCCTTTTCAGACTCCGGAGAATGAATTCATTTCATCATGTTCCACAACGGCAGAAAAATTGAAAACAGCCACAATTATTTCTTCCTCTTCTTGCCGCCGTGAAGCCATTCAAAGCAATTGTGTTAGTTCTTCCTGACCTGAAACTGGTGATGTCACAGCCGTGTTCTCCAATGACCACAGACAGGCATCACAAAGGCACCTGCACCTGTCAACGCATTACAGCAAACTCACAATAGTCTGCGGATTATCTTCCCTTGAAAAGCATGGTGGGTCAGGATGGCCTATAGTGTCTTGCTTGACCTGATGAGTAAGAACTAGTACAATGTATGAACCAGATGGATTCTCTTCAAAGGACTCATTTGAGTCCCAATTTGTAAATTCAAGATTGATGGCCAAGGAGATCGGAACACCAAGAGATTAAGGCAGCACTTCTGTCAAAGTTGCAAATCAAATGAAGGCATGCAAATATAAAAAAGCAACCAACACAGATGAACAAATGGATTTCATAGACTCATAGAGTTGGAAGAGACTATATGGGCCATCCAGTCCAACCCTCTTCTGCTATGCAGGAAAAGTACAATCAAATATCTCCCGAGAGATGGCTATCAAGCCTCTGTTTAAAAACCTCCAATGAAGAAGCTTCCACCAGATTCTGAGACAGAGAGTTCCTCTACTGAACAGCTCTTCTTATGGTCAGGATGTTCTTCCCAATATTCAAGTCCACGCAGCCTTAAGGTGGGACAAAGCAGGAGAAAGACGGGCACGGCTAGCCATCCCACAAGATGGGGAAAGACGGGAGGAAACGGGGCAAGACGGTTCCTCCCACTTTCCCCTGCTCCATCTGATGAAGTCCTTAAGACTCTTTCCCATCAACGCTCTCCAGCCTCTAGGACACAGTGGGCAATGGTGGTGGGACCCAATTTCTGCCCCTGCAGTAGGCTACATCCCTACTTTATCAACTGAAAATCAGCCACAAATTCAACCAGGAGTCACTTACAGGTTAGATTCTCTTGATGTGAGATTTCTGCCTCACTGACCCTCCAATCACAATGACCTCCAGGTTTCTTTCCTGCGAGTTTTAATCGCTCCTCTTCTTTCAGCCATACACACTAGAAGTGTGGCTCCATATTGTTTGTCCTTTTCTCTCACATGGGTACATTACTGATGCTGCATGGCTTGAATCTTGTTGAAAGCACCAACTATATGTTGATGCTTACGCAAATCCCATTGATTCACTTATTTAAATCCCATTAGGTCTGCTCCAGTTGGGCCCAACAATAGGATTCGTGCCCATGACCGATGCTCCTCTCCAGCCTGCAGCAGTTAGAATGTTGATGAACATTTCATGACCTCACACCCATTTAGCAAATTGACAGTGCAGAATATGTTTTATAGAGAAGCACAGACATAGACAACTATATGTGTGTGTGTATTCTCCACCATAAACTTCGCTGGACCAAATGTTCTGTTTTCCGAATACCCGATCACCATCTCCCAAAGCAGTTATTTTACTCTCAGCACAAGAATGGAAAATGGAATGTTTAAAGCCAGGCTTAAAGCTAACCTTTACAAATGTGGAATAAACACCAAGAAAGAACTGGGGAGTCCTGGCCCTCAAGCATCTAACTGGAGGTCAGCTGCTACCAACAGAGCTATGGACTTTGAGGAGGTACAAATGGAGGGCGAAAGACAGAAACGTGCTAAGAGGAAGAAGGCGCGTCAAGCCAACCCTTGCCAGGACCACCTTCAATCTGGAAATTGATATCCTTACCGCAAAATATCATGCGGGTCCAAAATAGGTCTCTACAGTCACTGCCAGACCCACCACCAAGACTACCTTTGGAAGACAATAAGACATGACCATGAGTGATCGCCCAGGACAAGATATATAAATATACAGAGACATATTGGGACCATGTTTCTTGTGTTTACGTGTTCATTACAGAAATACTACAATGTATTTACATATCTTATTGTACATCACTATCAGGATATGAAGCCTGCAGCTGTTAAACACTGTCACCTTTTGGTCTGCAGATGTCCTATTTCTGACTGTGACAAGTAGAGGTGTATGTGTAGAGGTGAGCAAAAAGAAGCATCAAACTTACATTCTTCTGCAATTGCCTTAAGACAAATTGGGGGGGGGGGGAATTACATTGACAGTAACTATAAAATATCAAATGGCTATACAAAAATGTGTTGTGAACCAGAAGCATGTGAAAATACGACATACAATACTATGCCGTTAAACTGAAATGCAACCAAACTGGGGCCCTTCAGTCACCTTCAAAAGAAACAACAACAACAAAAACAGGCCAAGACCTATTTTAGGTCTGACTTCTTCAGTTCAAGAGCTGACCTAGTTTCGCCTCCTACCAATTAAAAGCTGAGATTTTCAAAAGAACCTAAGGGGATTAGGTGTCACGGGGATGGCGGGCAGGCGGAGGGAGAAGGCCTGCATTTCAGCAGGATTTGGAAACCTTTTTAGCATCTTTTGAAAACCTCAGCCTATACCAGGCTACTTTGGGAGGGATTATTCTTTATCTTAAAAAAAATAGAAAAACACATCTATAATGACTATCCAGAACACACTACTTTCAATAAACAGACCAGGAGAACTTATTTCTGTTTTACTTCTAACTGAAAAGGCTGCAATGAAAAAAAATATAAATGAAATTCCTGTTATTTACTGTCACCACAAGCTTCGCCTGACGAAAAGTCGAAAGGTTTCAAAAGAGGACCCCGCTCAGGTTGTATATGAGGTCCAGCCACTCCACCTCCTTTCCCCATTGAGGCTTGTCCTTCTCCCACTTTCTCCTGCTTGAGTCGGGCAGCACCCAACTCCTCAAGATGCATTCTGGACTCCATTTTCATGTGCTGCGGAGTCCCACCAGAAGGGCACTTCCATCATGTGATGGCCTCTGTGGGGCTCTGTTTCCAAAGTGCATGGAAACAGGGGTCCAGACTGCGTAGGTTGAGGTCCTAAGAGCCATCAAACTGGTTACAGCCTTGTTGCAAGAGCCAAGGCAGCCTCCCAAGACATTCCCAGTGAACAGTGAGGACTTGAAGTTAAAGAGTTTACATTGGCATGGGAACCAAAGGCTATGACTAGTGGCAAGGTGGGCATGAAAAGGGCAATGTTTACAGGTGACTATCACTCCCACCATCTTCATAGGCTTCCACTCGTGACTGTGTATAATTGCCTTCCAAGTGTAGGGTCCTGGTTGTGGGTCTGTAGGTAACTGTAGAGACCTATTCTTGATCTGCATTGTCTTTCACAGTGAGGACACCAATTTCCAGGTGGAAGCCAGTCCCAACCAGGGTTGGCTTGACATGCTTCTTCCAGCACACTGATATTTGTCCGCCTGTCTTCCCAAGAGATTTGAAGGATTTTCTGGAGGCAACGCTGATGGAATCCTTCCAGAAGTTGAGTGTGACATCTGTAGATGGTCCACTTTTCACAGGCGTATAGCAGGGTTTGGAGGACAATAGCTTTATAAATAATAACTTTATATAGGGATACCAAGGCAGGTGGCTATAATTATGACGCAAATAATGCATGCAAGCAAAGTATCAAGTCTGGTGGTCACACAGGTAACTTTCATGATTTTAATTGGGATAATGGAAACACCTTGTTGCCATGGCAATAGCTGCTATAAAAATTAAAATCTCCATGTATGCGGTAATGAATTTGGCCCCACGTCCCGCACTGGCACCAGTGCCTCCGGTAGGCATCCAGGACATCCAAGCCAATGCTTCAAACTTGAAAGCCCAAGACTCTCGTGTTGGGAGAGGAGATGAGGAAAGGAAGGGGAGGCGGCCCTGCTCCAGTCCACATCTGCCAGGATCACTGTTCTCCACCCATCCCGCAAAAATCGGTTTCCATAGTAACCCAAACAGAGAAGCATCAAGCGTAAAAATAGCCCCAACTGTGCTGAAAATAACCAGCATGTGTCATAAGCAAAAGATATACTTCTAGCTGCGGGGGATATTTTTACTATCCCCTTGTATTGCAAAGGCCCAACCAGATATTTGTGATCACAGCAATGCAGCTGTTAAACTTGTGCCAGACTCTAAGAGGGAATAAAAACTATCTGACGCTGCACAGTGCTGTCCCACTCTGTGCAAAGGCTGCCCTTACAAGACCTAAGATGTTGGCTCCTAGGCACAATACCGGTTTCCAGACTCAACAGACCAACTCCTCAGGCAAAAGAGAACCACTGAGTCCTGCTTTGCATAATGTTTACACTTCTAATTGATCCAATGAAAGCTAGAAGTATCCACATCTTTCGGGAAAGAAGGCTTGGCCACAATCCCTCCATTTGATTGCTCTCCTACATCACCTTTGTGTCTGGTGTTAAATCAGTTTACACCAACTTTGTCCCCAGAGAACCTTTGAAACTGAGTTCTGTGAAAGGACCAAGCATCTCCAACTAAGAAATGTTAGCATCTTCTGCTCCCAATGTGCGTTGAGAAAAAGCCATAACACTTAAACCGATACAAATCTATTTTTCTCCAGTGGATGTATTAATAATTGAAACCTGAAATACAGTTAAGTTATGATAAAATGAGAAGTCATCCATTCTTTTCAGAGTATTCTTTTTTCATATCCATCTGAAGAATAACATTTCTCAATACTATGCTCTTTTGTAAATGTTCATTTCCCAGGGTGGGAAGCAATACGGTTCACGAACCCTTGAAGTATGAGAACGCAAAGTGGCTAAATCTACTTAAATTCAAACAAAGTGCCTTCCTTATTGTGCTGGTTAGCAAATCGAAGAGTGTTTTGACAAAGGTCACAGGCAGATTGCTGCTTGCAGAGAATGGAAATTAATCAACGCTTCCTGAATGAATAAACCAATGTTCTCTATATAACCAATTATGCCGTACGGTATCTGAACGAATAGCAGATTTACAAAAGCTTCTAGCACAGTAAGTCATTAGGCTCTTTGCTGTCTTGCTGGCCCTCTCTTATGTGTTTCTCTCCTTCTCAATTTCGTATACCAAGACGACACACAAGAGGGGAAAGGAGCAGACACCGGCAAGGCTACTATCCATCAGTTTTCCTCTGGAATTCCTTGGAAAAGTGCTCCCCTGCATCTCATCATTTGACTTCCTGATTGTCAAATGAGGGAATGGATCAAAACCTTATGATATCCTGTGTGCTGGGTGGCTAGGTGGGAGCTAAATGCAGAGAATGGAGTCTGCATTTAGTAGTTGGCCCATTTGCGCCCCCCCCCCCCCCCACCAGCCAATGTCTAAGTAGTTTAAACACCGCTTGGAAATGAATCCTCTCTGAGTCACCCCAATGGGTTACCCTGCGACGGTACTGCTTCCCCATCTTTCTGATGCAATTGAGGGAGAAGAGGGTTCAGAAGGAGCTGCCGTTTCCTTCCTAACTTTTCCCTGCATGCAGCTCTCAGGAGGAAATGAGGAGACATCCTGCCCTTCTACTCACAATGGAGGATTTACTACACAGTAGTAAATACAATGTCAGGCAGTACATGGAGAAGTGCCTGCAAGAATCTCTGCTTATTCACTCACAGAACTGACAACTTGTGCTGAAGAAGGACATTCCAGAAGGTAATGCAAACTGGGAAAGGAAACAAGTTTAAGGATCTTGAAACAAACTCCATCTTTTCCCCCTCCATCTTCCATTAAAACTTAGCCTCAGTATTTGCAACAGTATTGACTGATATTCTCTTTTTAACTTTGCTTCTTTCTACATTTCTTTTTCATTTACCTACCATGGATATTTGGACTGCAATCTCCTTGGGACAGGATCTGGTCTTGTTTTACTTCCTGTATTTATATTGTTCTAGCAGCAAGATCATAACAATGCAACTTTTTATCATAATGATATTCAGTAACGAAGAAAAATCTAGGTTACTCACCTGGCGCCCCAAGCATGTTTTCGCCTTAGACTAAGAATTAAAGTCTCTATCCAGGGAAATCCAAGGGTATGCCTCCAACCATATAGCTATCCACCTAAGGTCTGGAAAACTACTTGCAGGTTCCTGCAGCAACATTAAAAAATCAAATCCAAGTCATGCACGACAGCCTTTGAAACAGCATCTCTGTCACTCTCAGAGTTCGAGGAAAGGCTATTTTCTGCTGAACAGTAGTAGCCAAAATAAAAGACAAGGCAGGGAAGGAAAGCCACCCCATTCCTGCGTTTCACAGACATGCAGAGCACACGACTGCCAGTCTTTCCACAAGGCTGCACGCTCCCAGTAATAACCTCCTTCTACAACAGATCGCAATCGGCGGTGCTTTAAACCTCCCCAGGCCTGGAAAAGTCCTGACCCTCCAGGAACTGGATGGTGAAGGAACGAGACTGTCTTTTCCCCCCCGTTCGTTCATTGTAAGAAGAAATCTCCTTCCTGTGGTGGTAACGCACAAAAAGCAGGGCTGGAAACACTTCTGGCAGATTATTTCCAAACCATTCATCTAGTTCTAGTAGTTGGTCGCTGATCCTAAAAGTTAATTGGAAGTTGGCTTTTTAAAGCTTTTCTTATATATGCAGGATTGTTTAAAAAATTCTGCTAGCGCTCTCTCTTTGTGTGTGTATGTGTGTAGATTCATTCAATTAAAGGGACATAGCTGGAGACCTCATCTTTTCCTGCTTTTTCAATGTTTTTAGTAGAACTATTTCAGAATGAAAAAAATATATAATGGACTGACACACTCTAGGCAATAGGTCTCTCTCTTTCTCCCCCTCTCTCTCACACAAGTACGTATAATGGGAAATCAAGCCAGGAAGGAAATGGGGCACATTTTTCTACTCGACAAGTGGCCCAAGGAAAATCACAGAAGTAGAAGCAGAGTATGAATCTCAAATTAAACTTTTCTAAAACTCATTTAGCCAGATTCTCTAACAAAGAGGGGGGGGGGAGGAAAAGAGAACCCTCACCATATTAAACCTGCTGTTTCTAAAACAGTAGAAAATAGTTGAATCAATGGATTTTGGGAATGGAAGGCAACCACGTCTATATGACTATGTTTGCCTCCTAAGCTCTAAATTCTTTACAGCCACATGGCACTTCACACTCTGCTTGCTATAAGTATCATGTGTTTTTGCGTATTTTGGATGCTCTGCTGTTTTTGGGTCGTTTTCCCTAACACAGAAAATCCTAACAGGGAGTTCAAGAGTTACAAGTGGATTAATATTACTCAATCCTTCTACGCATTCATGTACACCCCAAAACAAATACTTAAATATGGCCTGAGATCCAACACTGGCATGACATAGGGCGAATCTTTGACTGTGGAGTCATGTGTTGATTGTGCTGTGTAAGGAAGCCTTGAATGGCAAATCTGTACAAATATACCCACACCCAAACATGCAACCAAATATACAATGGCACATGCATGGACATGCTCAGCTCTGCATCTGCAACCTTGAAATGAATACAGATGCTCCACACTAAAGACAGGGGCCAACTGCTTCTATATGGAGACTTACCCACAGGTAAGACACCAACGGGATTCCAGCTATCAATTTAAAAGCCTACAAAATTACCGTAGTATAGGAAAAAATATGCGCAATGCTTGTTCGTAAAGAAAATGGTTTGAGCTAATCTATAACTTTTGGAACATTGTATGTATTTTAAGAAACCCATCACCAGATACACAGACATTTTCATGCAGTTGAAAGGAGAAGGAAAAAGTTCACAAACCAATGTGCAAATGGGACAGAACAGATTAAACTTCACACAAAATAAAAAATGAATGACGCAGAGTTTGGTTCCCCCATGCCCGACAAGGAGCAAGTTTGAACAAGTTATTTATATCTGGTGCTGGTTGTTGACTGCAAATATATATATATATATATATATATATATATATATATATATATATTATATTATATTATATTATATTATATTATATTATATTATATTATATTATATTATATATACACCAGCTAAAAATTGGAGGGTGGAGGGGAACAATCTAACAGGATAGTATTAACCAAAAGGGAGCTATAATAATAATAATGAAAAAAAATCTTTATTTATATGCCGCTCTATCTCCTCAAGAGGACTGAGGGAGGTTTCCAACATGTATACAAAACAGTCAATAGCTAAAAACAACTTAACACAACAGACATAATAAACAACATTGTAGCAAGGCAAAAACAATTCAGTTAAAATAGACATAGTTGCAGTCAGAACAGGAAGAAGAGGAAAGCTTTCTGACTGTTAGTTTTGAATACAAAAATAAAAAAGATGTTACAAATATCTGTTCACAAACCGTGACTGTCCAGCTGCAGCAAGAAGTGTTCCATCTGCTCCCGTAGATATATTTACTTTTCCCATGCAACAAGTCATTTAAGGATGCACAAAGGATATAGTCAATATTGTTTTTCCATTACAAAAGGATCCTTTCCCAGCTCAGTAATCAAACTGCCAGGTAATTCTGTAACAGAGCCAGTCTCTCCCCTTAGAGCATGGCATTCTCCCCTACCAAGAACTCTCTCATAGCCATTGGGCACACAGACCAGGCCTCTGCTTCTTGTATGTACGATTCTATTCCACTTCTCAGACATGTTTGGTGCTACTGGGCGCTGGCTGTCTTTTGGGAGAAAGGGCACATGAAACCACAGCTTGGAAAAATGAGTGTTTCGGGTGGCAACTCCCAGAATTGCCTAGCTAGCATGAAAACAGTCGTCCAAAACAGTCACTTTTCCAAAGTTTCTGGAAAAAGTTTTGGAATTGGAATTTCATCACAGCTAATTTAAAAACGAGCAGCAGAATTAGAAATGGACAAGTAGAAACGAGGTAGAGAGAACACTTCTAGCAAATGGCAATTTCAGAACTTTAGGATGAGGTGCCTACACCACAAGGCACCTTCCAACCTCTCTACTAGTTCTCGTTTTTCTCCCCCATCCCTCTCTTACACACACAGAGCTGCTTCTTTTCCATTCGCACCCAACAATGTTACTATCTCCTTGCCAGAAAATACTTCAGAGTGATCCTGGCGTTTTGGAGATGTGGTAGTATCCTGCTTCGAGACATAGGGAAAGGCAGATAAAAATCATCATCATTATTATTACTGATACACAACAAGATGAGTACACAGCAAACAAGATCACGATGCTGGCTTTTGTATGGGATCACATGCCAGACACTTCCCAAGTGTCAAGGACTATGTGATGTATTGGCAAATAATGCGTGCAGATCCAAGTAGGGTGGCCTTTTGCAGCTGACAGGTGGTAATTTTGTCAGTGCTGATTGTTTTCAAGTGTTGGCCAAGGTCTTTAGGCACTGCACCCAGTGTGCCGATCACCACTGGGACCGCCTTGACTGGCTTGTGCCAGAGTCTTTGCAGTTCAATGTAGTATTATTACTATTATTACTAGGGGAGTGGCCTTTGACTGCACTAAAATCCGTCCAGACCATCTTAACTGACAAAACTGTAACAGAATGTAGGCCTGAGACTCTAACATTGTCAGCACCATGATTTTTAACATATCTGCCTTATGAAGAAATCAGTGAAGCTTTGAAAGCTTGCATTAAGATACGTTATACTTTGGAGATGTCTCAATAAAGTATTTCTGCCTGTGGAATTTGGATTGCATTGTGTTTTGCTACACAATCAGCACAGGTTCCTCTAAATATACTTTCCCTCTAATCCTGTGTGTGTGTGTGTGTGTGCCTTCAAGTCACCCCTCAACTTACTTTATTTCCAAAACCAGACAAGATCACAGGATTGAGGGTACCTGGGCTCTTTCATCCAATTCTACCTGCTCTCAAAAGAAGTCCCTTCACATTCCTTTGTCTCCAGCCTTGGCATAGAAAGGAGTAGTGATGACCCCCATGAAAGGCATTTTTGATTATGAAGTAATCACTGGCCATTCCGCCCACTATTGTCTCCAGCTGTGCACCCTCCTCCACAAAACGATGGCACCTGCAAACCTCTCCAAGAAACACCACAGAAAGGAGCCCAGAGAGCAGTCTAGTTTAATGCTTTCCTACCCAGTCTTGACACAGATGCGAGGCCATTGCTGAGCCCACTGGAGAAAGTCCAAAAGTTAACCATTACAATAAAATCTGTACATGCTGAGACATGGAGATAATACCTGGAAAAAGAAAAGCCGTTCTAACCGAAGCCAAGCTGCTCAAATTAAAGGGAACAGGATGAACTTGGAAACCCATTTTCAGAACACAGAAGATTCTCATATTCTCAAGATTCTTCAGTCTTCCACATGAAGCGGGGGGGGGGGGGGGACTTTTATACTGTAATTTAAGACATCAAGAAAAAAGGTAGAGTATTCTTCTCTTGGTCTTCTCTTTTTGGTGGTTAACATTTAAAGATGTTTTGCTTGTGTTGTCGAAGGCTTTAATGGAGAATGCTTCTGGAACATGGCCATACAACCCAGAAAACTCACAGCAACCCTGTGATTCCAGCCACAAAAGCCTTCGACAATGCTTTGAGGTGCTCTCAGAATTTCTATGCAACGCAGCCGACCTTTCTATAGTTCTAAACATTTCACTCATTGACAAGGATTTCCACAGCTAGAAAAAGTGACACCTACTTTACCTTTTGCTAATGGCTCATCGTTTGAACAAATGCAACCACGGCACACTTTCCAAGAAAAATCCACTTGTCCCTTCCGAGTGCTGAACCTCACAATACAGAAGTAACATGGCAGAGAGTCTAGACTGCTTTCCATCTGTGATGTGTGTACAAGCATGCAAGCCTTGCATGGCCCGTTCTGGATACACAGATGCACCCTTCTGTGGTACATACTTCCTGATGTACGGATTAACACCTTTCCAGGCCTGGGATGGGGGTAACCACAAACAAAGCGCTTGGAAACCTGCTCCCAGGACTGGTGATGCCACTAGAAGTATCCCTACTAGAAGTCGCCCACAACCAGACATTCCCTGGTGTCCAGCCAAAATCCTGCATTCTTCACCTCATCTCAAAGAAAAATGTACGAGTGTTTTGAGGGCAGCCAGAGTACTAAACAAATTACTCCGGAGCTCTTAAAATAAATGTTCACCTTTGGTCATATTATATTTCTACAGCTTTTAGCCTTAATTGCTCAACTATAATCTGCCTTCCACTCAAATGGAAACGGGAACACATAAAAGCCACTGAGTCACCAATTATTCACCTGTTACCCAGCATGGAACAATATGAACCCATTAACAATTTTCCTTTGAAAAAGACCAAGCTGTTCCTCTATTGTTCAGTCTCTCAGTCAGGTGTGTATACATTTAGTCTCAAAATTGAACCTGGTCTGAAAGAATAAACAAGTGGCTGATCCAGATCAGTGTCGCCAGCTGAAAAAAGCCACGGCTGCCATCATTTTGTGTTTACAAAGTGCCTTTTGAACAGAACCTGCTAAGAGCGTTGGTTGATCGGGTTTCTCATCCTTCCTGGTTTCTAAAACACTTCACCTCCCTTTGGCATTCCGCAACGATGAGATTTCCTGAACCGTAGCAGCCGATGGTCATCTCCTCATGTCCATGGATAGAAAAGCCCAGATGATGAGAAAGAGTGAAGGAGGTGAGTGGTGGTGATGGGAGATGGATTGGAGAACACTCAGCTACGTTGTCACAGAGAAGTGGAGTGCATTTGTTTCTGAGTTTCAGCCCAAAATGACTGAAAAGCAGATAGCAAAGTATTCACAGAGTTATAGATGGTCCTAACTTTGGTATTCAATGATGAAAAAAGGGAAGAGGAAGAGAATTAGAGAGAGAAAATAGAAGAAAAAGGCAAAGGCCAAATAGCTCAAAAATAACCGAGTCCAGAGACTCACAAGGAGGAAGCTCTCTTTGATGAAGCTGCTTTTGTGGATGAAAAGAACTAAGTTACTGAGTGGGAATATCACTACGATATGCACACAGGAGTGGGCAAGGCTACTGTGGGAAAGTTAGCTCAAATCTAGACATTTTTGAAGATGTGCTGGGTAGGTACAGAAATGAGTCTCTTTTGTGGAGAGAAACAGGAGTCTAATTATTATTATTATTATTATTATTATTATTATTATTATTAGTTGTAGTAGTAGTAGTAGTAGTAGTATTACAGTATTATTATTCGCTGATACATCACATAGTCCTAGACACTTGGGAAGTGTCTGACGTGTGATCCAATACAAGAGCCAGCATAGTGATCTTTTTTGCTGTGGACTCATCTTGTTGTGTATCAAATGATAATAATAATAATAATAATAATAATAATAATAATAATAATAATAATTCAGATTACTGAAATGAAGCAAACTTTTGGCACAACAACACCTACAATTTTCTAGCTAGCATAAAGTGTCCATGTTGTTTGGGGTATCTTGGGAACTAATAAGTATATATATATTTTCAAGAGTGGGATTTCTGCATTCTGGTGCCATGACTTCGGATAATTTTTAATCTTTGTTTAGAAAATGTGTTTACTTTCCTTTTTTGAAAAAAAATTCTTGGAGCCTTAACAGAGAAGGAAAATTAAAATGCCAAAAATAAAATTATAAATAAAATATGTACCTTTATACAACAGCCCCCCCCCCACTCTCATCACAACACATTTGCATCATAAAAAGAAAGCAAAAGCGAGAGCTAATGAAAAGAAAGGCATGGGGCGCACACATAAAAATAGACAACAGAGATCAAACATCTGGGTTCTATTTTCCTTGCAATTAGAACACTGACAAGAGGACAGAGCCCTGTCAAACAAATTACAAAGCAATGAGCTTTAATTCACAGGGTGACAAGTCACCAGGCTATCAGTTAATTATAAGAATGGATTGTGCTCCTAGGCCTTCAATATAATAAATGCGCTGTCTTCACTTACACACACCCAAAAGAATACAACAGACAACCATTGGGACTGGTTCCCCTGAACTGGCCTCCTAAGAAACATAGACAGAGAGATATTTTAATTAGACTTTATGGCATGGCAGTGTCTGATTCCATAAAGATCATGCCTCTTAGTATACAAAGTCCATTTAAATGTCTAGCTTTCTTTTTGGTTTCATGGCAACCATGGGAGACCAGTCACCCTGACAACTAGATGTTTTGAGAGGGGAGGAAGGTCATACCTTCAAGAGGTGTGCAGAAACAAACCTTTTAACCAGGATACTTGTCAGGGCAGAAAAGTGCAGAGGAGAGGAGTGTTAGGATTTTTGTGTGTTAGGGAAAACTACCCAAACATCAATATAGCAGAGCATCCAAAAATAAGCAAACAGGATACTTATGGCTGAGCATTCAGCTCACAGCAAGCAGAGTATGAAGTGTCATGTGGCTGTAAACAATTTAGAACTTAGGAGGCAAAGATCCAGAGTTCAATCTTTAACAATTAGAAAATGTTTATTTACAAAAACAACTACATTTCTGAATAGTAAATAATTCTAACTCCATCTCTCTAGGGTTCAAAATAGAGGGGAAAAACTCCAAGACACTGCATCTCTCTGATACACATAAGCAGAGAGAGAGAGATCTCAATACACACAGTACACATTCAGATGCAAAAGTAGATGTCAGAAGTAAATAGAAAAATAGAATTTTTCTTGCAATAGAAAAATATCCATTCTACACAACCAATCAGAAAGAGAGTAGAAACAGAGAGAAGAGAAGAAATAGATACACTCCAACGGTCATTCAGGAGAAATAATAATAATAATAACTTTATTTTTATACACTGCCTCCATCTCCCCGCAGAGACTCGAGGCGGCTAACATGGGGCCAAGGGGAAGGGATTTCCCTCAGCCTATACTAAAGCTAAATAACTATTCCTCATTGAGGACTGCAAACTTGGACAGTGTGGGGTTGAACTCCAACAAGGAGAGGTGCAGCAACTGAGATCTCCCCCCACCCCTCCATAACCCTGAAAAGATGCAAAAGATCACTCCTCTGCTGCTTAGGGGCCCTCCTCTTTACCCCTGTTTTTGCAACACATATCTATGGACAACAGACCAATGGCCAACTCAAGCAACAAGACAAACCACACTTTGCTGAAGGCATGGCTTTCAAGAACAACTTCAAATTGCACATGGCTGAAAAAAACATTTTTTTCTCAACTTAAAAACAAACTGATCTGATCCACATCTTCCAACCCAAGACAGAGATGGCATCTTTGTTTTCCAATACTGCTGGCAATTCTGAATTCTCTTTTGGAATGGAGAAAAAGCATGTCTTTTTAAATAGTATTCTTTGAGAAATGCCTTGAGAAAGATGCCTTTTGAGATAAAAGGTTGAATAGCGTATATTTAAATCTGAATTTTGATGGCATTCAAACTATTCAGATTAAAGAAGCCCAGAAATTGAATAGATTAATGCTGAACACATATGGAAGGGACATTGACTATAAAGAAGACTGAGCCATCTATCCAAACTATAGTTTCTGGATGTTGTTAAGGAAGGAACAACAAACTATGATTGATGATTTGGACCTTAAGCCAGACTGTTTGGTTGAGTGACAGGAGTGAAGAAAGGACCGTGTGCAAATCTCCATCTGAGCTAGCAGAGCAGTAGCTTACTACAATTTGCAAGGATTTATTGTTGTTGCCGCAACTTGCCAAGACTTCTCCAGGGGAGTTATGTATTTACTTAGCCTCCCCTTCAATCATTGTAGAGTCAAGAACTCTTCAGCCTGCTCTGCATGCACCTTCTGGCTGAAAGCAAATAGGCTAGTTTCAATGCTCCTTGCATTCCCAGCATTTTACCTCAATCTGGAAACAGCCCTTTAACTAAGATTTCTGTCTTAGTTTCCAAAGAGGAAAGTATGCTTTCTCTCCCTCCCTCTCCTTCTCGAGTTCTTTATGTTTGAATGACAAGCTATGTGCAACTGTGGTTGGTGCTTAATGTGTAATTCTTAATAACATCCCTAGGTCTCAGCCCAGCAACCTGAGGACCAGGGATGACCCTGAGCGAGCAACCCTAGTGAGGACCTTCTCCCACTCTGAAGGCTGTCTTCCATTTCAAAGCTGCATTTCAGTGATGGGTAAAAGCACAACACCTGCCAAAATGGCATATTTTAGTTAAAAGCTTTGTCTAACAAGTAATTAAACCTTAGAACAGAGATGTCAAGCTTTCAGAATGGAGAAAAAAAACACACACAAGCTGAGATGCCAGACCTGATGGTGGTATGAATACAGAAGTGTATCTATCTCAGGAAATCCTTAAGGGCTAGATTTGATCACGAAGAGGGTCAGATTCAGCCCTAGGGCCTGAGACTTCCTAATGTCCGCAACGAAAGACGCAAAACTACAGTTTGCTTGGATGTTACAAACCTAATTCATACTGTGTGGTTTAGACACACCAGTCAACAACCAGACTGAGAGTTGAACCCAACAGCATCTAAAAGCCCTTTGGCCCCATCAATGCTGACGATTTAATGCAGTATTGAAGAAAGTGGTTTCACTGTGCAAATGAAAATCGAGGAAATCCTACGATCAGTTTGAGGCATGGGCAGTCATTACATAAACCACAGAGAACTAATATGCATTACGGGCTTTCTTTTGCACATTTTTCTGGGCATCTGTTGCCTAGCCACCGCAGTTCGAGGCTAAATGGTCAGTGCAGATGGGACCTTTCTTCCTTTTCTCTAAAGCAGTTTTATATTAAGGTTCCTAGCCGATTTGACCACACAACACATCTATGCTAGTTATCAGTAGTCTTATAAGGAGGGGGGGAAAACAATTCATCTTATGTGAAATTTCCCGTTGATTGTCCATAGGTGACCAGCAAGCACAGTGACGGATTTACAAGGCTATCCAAAACAGAGTAGCAATAACAAGTCAAGTCAGAGCTCAGAAAATATACTGATTTTTTTAATGGCAACATGGACCTTAAAATATCTGAAGCTCGTGACTAGCAATGCAAAAGATTGTTCCAGGCCTGCCTGACATCACACCCCGTGCAAGTATGTACGCCGAGCTGAGCAGCCTGAGTAATTGTCTCCCTCTCCCCTTTGTATATGTGCATGGGTGTTAGGGAGACAGTTTGTGAAGCACTGCCAATTCCTTCAGAAGGTGCCACCCCGAGCAAGCGAATGCTAGCAAGAACTTGCCATCTGGTGCTAAGACGAGGGCCACACGATGTAGGGCTCTAGAAAGTTTCCAGCAGCCTTCATATGGTTCAAAATCTCTCCAGCCGAAACGTGCAGATGGTTACAAAAGGGAAAGCAGGACAAGGAGGGCCAAAAAAGGGAAATCTTTATCTGTCTCAACACCAGACAGATGGTGTTCCTCTTCTACCTCCATCAGATGTGGCAGCATTGCTAAATCCGCAGTCTCCATCCTCCAGAAGTGACAGCTCAGAGTCCCAAAATTCTCTACCACACAGGGACAACATTAAAAACCAACAGCCTGATTTTAAAACAAGGGAACAGTATTTTACCATTTTGTTTGAGACCAGGTTCTATATACACAATGTGCCAGTTTTCTGGACTGTGATCAGGCACTCTGTAGATGGAAGATCGGTGGCCTCTACAGGTACGCAGACAAGGGACTCAATGAAGGGGGCCCTTTCATTCATCTTTGATTTGCTCTAATTTAAAACCGATCCCCTTGACGCCATGCACAAGATGCCTTGGAAATGCCAGTTACAAAACAATACACATAAGACGTCAATAGTAAAAGTATTAAATCAACCAATCTACAATGACGACAAAACAATAAAGTAGTTCAATGCTGGCTTCAAACTGGTGCAGCCGGAACAACAAATTCCCCCAAAAGCGCGCAAAAGAAAGCCCTTAATCTGTGGTTTGTGTCATCACCATCCAGGCCTCAAATTGGTCCCAACATCCCTTATATAATCATCTGCACAGTGAAAAGTGTTCTTCAATGCTGGTTTGAAATTGACTTAAGTGGTCAGTATAGATATGACCCAGATGTAAGCCCTTACAGATGCTACTCTAAAATATGCACACAAATATAAATATGCTTCTGACATAAAGGCTTGGAAACTTCAGCAAGAACTTCCACTACTGGAAAGCTGAAGCAGAGCCTCCAGCTCTTTTCACAGATAATATTTTTGTGTCAAACAACCTGGTCTGCTCCAGAATGAAATAAAAAGCAATATTGTTCCTACTGCTGCTAGTTTTCCCCCATTAAAAGACTTTTATTGCTTCCTTGCTCTTGCCATGCCAACATACTCATGAGAGTTCTGCCAAGGCAACTGACAGAAATGCAGTTGGTTTGAAGGGAAAACTTGGGCATGATGTAGCTTGAAAAAAAAAAAACAGGCAGGGCATAATAAGTCACCCAATGTGGCTGTCCTTTCCAAATAAAAGTCCTAACATATTACTTTCAAAATAGCAAGAGAAAACTGAAGTCAACATTGACTTCAACACAAAGGCTCCCTTTAGCTCTTTTAAAAATATAGATTAGTGGGCATAAAAATGGCCTCTGTCCCCAGGATCAGCTTATCAGTGGATACCAGAACCCTTAGGTGTGTGTTTAATGTTTTTTGATCGAATAATTTTTTTTGGCTTCTTCTTCAACTGGTGAGATTTCTTTGATTGGGGAACATTGGGTTTTAGCTTTTCGTCTTGCCAGGCACAGACTCTCGGCGGCTTGCTGCTGGGTTTCATTATCTGCTTATTGAATCTCCGTGTACTGGGTTTCGCTATCCACGGTCCAAATATCACTATCCACAAACCGTTCCAAATTGCTCGATTTCAAAACCTCTATTTATGTTTTACTCCAAATCTATTGTATTAATTGAGATCTTACCCCACTTAAGTGCTAGCCACCTGCTACCTTGAGCAGCCATTCTCCCCGAGTTTCCACATTTCTGATCCACATCCAGAGGCTGGAATAAAAATGCTGGAAGGAACAGCTCTAGGCTTGAGCTTAACAATGTTTCTCCACCTCCCTAGACAAACAGCAGCCAGACTTGGATCCCCAACTGCCTTATTTCACATTCAAGAAGGAAAGCGGGACATTTAACATGGAGACATCACCACAAGCAGCTCATGTGACTTGTTAGACCCCCTCTCTGCCCTAATGAATACACTTCCGATACAAGTCCGATTTCTTCCAAATTTTGAACTGTAAAGTCCACTGTATTGACCTTCTAATACATAAATGCTATATTGTCACTTTCAAAATACTGCTTTCTCGAAGTCTTCGGAAGGAAGGCAAACCCAAAACGTAACCTTTCCAAGGATATAATTTAAATCACTCTGCCACTGATTTCAGCAGGAGGGAAATTACACTGTTTAGTTGTCCAATTTTGTACTGGAAGACGCAGGCATATCTCCTCAATCTGCTTATGGACAGTCATACTGTGGCTGCCTCTGGCACAGAGGCAATAAATAATGCAAAAGAGACACATTTTGACTAATTACAGACACGACACAAGTGCATTTTTATGTGGGGGAAAAGGAAAACCCACATCCCAGGCTCTTCAAATCTTATTTTTATGCTGAAATATCCTTTAGCATATTTTGCAACAACCTAGTCAACACTGAAGCAAAAACAACTCTCATAAAAGGCCGGAAAAGGTAGTGCTTTCAGTGGGGCAGAAACATCAAAATACTTCAATATTAAATGGCAAAATGGAAGGAAAGCAATTTTTTCTATGGCTTAGTAACTTAAAACTTGTTGGTAGTGTAGGTCTCATCTTTTTGCCTTTGGTCTGCTCATCACTGTTGATATTCAACTTTTTCATTCTAAGAGTGACCTTACACTGTGCAATAAGACTTTCAAGCTCATGACTTCCCATGCCTTTCAGTTACAGGGATAACATATCATAAGGATTGTTTGGAGTTGTGGAAGGCAAAATGCTAATGTTCTTCTCAAGGTTTTTCCTTACACAGACCTGTCTAATATTGAGTTTCTATGAGTCTTTCAAAAGCAATTCTTAGGTCTTCCCAAATAATCCTTTACAATTGTCTTGGTTTCCCAGCTGAAGTGCTCGCTGTAGTTAAAAAAAAATCTGCAAGCAATTTTACTAAAAGCAGCGAAATTAATGACGTGGATTTTAAAGTCCACAGAGACCATCCAAATGGCTCACTCAGAAACTTTATTTTCCAGAAAGCTTTTGCGTTCGACAATAGAGGACGTATCAGGTTTCTCCTCACCGCCACCCTTGTCGATCTTTATGTAATGGTAGTCCTTCAGTTTGCTGTTGTTATTTTTGAGACAAATCTACCGAGACCGTCATCAGATTTGTCTACTCGGTTAAGTATTCGCATTAACACAATGTTGATATTACAGGAGGAACGCAGATAGGGAACATACACTTGTCATTTGGAAAAACGTAATAGGAATTACAAACTGGGGACCTCTCCACTGAAATAGATGTCCCCAGCAGTTCCACACAGAAAGGTGTGACGCCTCCAGTTCCTGGAAATCGCACGGTTGAACATGAAGCACTGTCAGTTAAGGGCTGGCCATCTTTGCCTAGTTTTCCATAACATTGCTTGATGTTTTCCCTCACTTTACAACAACCCAAAAAACTCCAGTCTGTTTACATTCTTCTTCTTCTTGGAGATCGCACAACACAAGAGCCAGAGGACGTGCAACCCAGCCAAGTCTCTATTTACGAGAGAGCAAACCACAAGGGAAGGAGCTGTCCAAGTTTTCAAGCTGGATTCAGGATAGCAGGGGGGAACGTGCTGGTACATCCGGCGGCCGTGATATTTTACACATCACTGGGAACTGACTGGGCTGGACTCTGTAGGAACATCGGATTCCAAGGTCCTCATCTGAAAAGTTATATAACCTTTCAGCGACATGATTTGCCATTGACAGAATTCTATGGTCCAATATACTTTCGAAGCTGTCTACGTCAGTGTGTTCTTGTGACCATGAGTTTTATTCACAGCTTGAAAAAGTTACTTTTCTGGAACATAGCTAGCCAAGCTCAATGGGGACTCTACAACTTGCAATGCAAAAAGTCACTGCTCCAAAGTCAGGAGTATGTGTTATGGAAATTTTCATTCTGCAAAATCAGAAAGAAACTTCTCAGCATACACAGGTCTGGCTGCAAAATGGTTGGGGAAAAGTTTACAAGGCAGAGTAAACAGTATCCTTTGAGGGGGTGATATAAGAGGGCAAGGTGCCTCTTATATCACAATCAATAAAAGAGCTTTCTCTTTTGAAAAAAATCTTACAATGCCATCATCCTTTTTCTCTCTTTGTTCTACAAGCCGCGACAAGTGCAACATACATTTCCGCTGTCTGTTTTCAAAGGCAGCAGACAGCCTCGGATTTAAAGCAAAAAAATAATTGCATAAAGGAAAGTGAGTTGAAGTATCCTTTGCTCTTGGTAACAGGAAATGCAAAGTCGACTGACACGGTGGCTGAGAGGCCACAGGCATCACCCACTCTTTCCTCCGCACTTAAAATCCTGTGCTGTCACAATGGGGAGAGCTAAAAGCTTTCATGGGAAATGAGAAAAAGAAGGAAACAACCGCAAAGTGAACTTCTTCAAAAGACATGTTTAGGTCCGTGGCATTGATGACTGGCGCAGCACAAAGAACCACTTCTGCAAGGACCAGGATTTGCAGTATCTGGAAGACCTCAGGGAACTATAGAAGCCCCTTCCTCTATTGGTGTTCTGGCCTTCGTGAGAAGAGCAAAAAAGGCACCAAACAATGGTGCCATTGGCCATAAGGGAACCTTTCTAAGGAAGACACTGCAGGACTGGATAAGAGGAAACGTAGTCCAAAGATGCTCCAGAATATGAGTGCCAGGTGATATAAAGGATCCCTCACAGCGCAAGTCTGCCATAACTTTCTAGCTCTTCTCAAGTTCCCAGTAAGCCACACAAGCCCAGGAGAGAGCTGGGATTTCCCAAATCAAGGCTTCAACAGACTACAGGGTTCCTTTTGTCCCTCATCGCAAATAGCAGAACTAAAACGAGCTATGGAAAACAGGGGACTCCAAACATATTTATCTAACCCATTCAGTTGGATACAGTTTGTGCAAATCTGTCGAGCACTGGCACAGAGTTCTATTGACAGGCATATGCATAAAATAAGCACAGCGCCATTTATTAGGTTATTCATTAAAACATTTCTAGTTCTCCAGCAGTACTGCAATATCAAAAGCCAGACACTGAATGACACATCCAATAAGCAGAGGTCGGGCCCACAAAGGCCTGTGTAGCAATTTTCTTCTTCACTGTGATCAACAAAGCCATAATAAAGGAGACCAAAAGGAAATGTGCTTGCTTTGCACAGTGTATAGTCACAGAATTCACATTTCCTTCAGGCTAAAGTTTGCCCAGCTGCATGCATATTTTTTTCTTCTCTCCCCCTTTTCTTTCGAGCACAGAGAAATTAGAAGCCACTGATATTGCAAAGAGCAAGAGAAGGCGAAACAAAAACCAGATGCCAGGGAATCAGCATCTCCTGGGAAAGGCCCATGTAAGGAACGAGAACTTACCTTGGGGACATAAGAAAAACATTGGATACTTCTGTGATTTGGGGGGAGAATCAAGGCAGCAACAGCAGCAGCATCGATGAAGGATGTCAGCACTGGTCCCTGAACATCAGTGTCCTAAAGGGAAGCCAAACCAACACAGGCGTCAGGAGGAAGCTGTAGGCAAACTGGGAAGTAGGCCATGCAGTTTCAGTTCTCTAGCACTGCACACCATGATGGTCACTGGGGCAAAAAAGCAAGAGGACGCCCCAAAGTTTGGGACTGTACATCATACAAGAGACTCCCCCCCCCCCATCTGTTGAAATTCAATACGTGACAGGAGGCAGCAAAAGAAGCACCGTAGGGATTTCAACTCGCTCCAAGCTCTGAGTCATCATAATTTCTCTTAGCTAATGGAAATTCAACCTGGGGCCGGGAGTGGATAATGGAGAGTACTTACCACCCTCGCGTGTTCTCTCCCAGCCCCACGTCTAGACCACTACAGGCTCCATCCACACACATTTCTCCATGTCATTTCAGGAACGGGGTTCATTTTTAAACAGGCAGACTTAGGAGATGATAGGTCTATAGAACAGCGGCATCTAAATCAGTGTGGGAAAGGGAAAACGAGTTCCATTGATTCCCATACATTTAGACACACACGCACGGACACCACTGTTATGATGTATCCGCTGCTACCAGCACCCTAAATTATAGTCACAAGGAAGCTGTTTAAATAATAGAATCTTAGACTTAGAAAAGATCACAAGAGCCATTCAGTCCAACTCCTTGCCATGCAAGAAAATACAATCCAAGCATTCCTGACAGTTGGCCATCCAGTCTCTCTTTAAAATCCTCCAGTGAAGGAGACTTCACCAGACTCTAAGGCAGAGAGTTACACTGTTGAACAGCTCTTCATGAAACAATCATGAAACAACCCTGGATATTATTCCACAGGGATATAAATCCCACTTGTCCTGTTTCCAACAGACGTCACTACGTCTGGGGATGCCTGTAATAGATGTGCGCGAAATGTCAGGAGAGAATGCTTCTGGGACATGGACATACAGCCTGGAAAACTCACAGCAACACAATGATTTCGGCCATGAAAACCTTCAACAACACACAGTGCTTTCTAGATTTAAATTCTCAGCCAGCATGGACACTTTCTGAGATTTCTGACACTTTTCATTTTCTTTTAAATCTGCGATTGAAAAAAAAGTTCTATGTTCTGGGCCTGACGAGTAACACATGAGCAAATGTCTACATAGAGAAAGATGTATCATGTCATCTTGTGAAAGCGTAAGATCACAGCTCATCCTCTCCTGTTGAAGACTTTCTTCTTTGCCACACTTATTCTTTCTCCATTAATGTGCCACTTGTATCTCATCTGCGATAAACTCCACCTGTTTCTCAACATGTTCTGCCTCCTGCTTCTCCGGGAAATAAAAAGCGGAAAAGAGAGATGTGTATGTATCCTCACCACCACTTTGGGGGATTTTATTTTGGTGGGCATTCAAGCCATTTCCAACTTATGGCGACTCTACAATGGGGTCTTCTGGGCACGATTTGCCTCTGAGGTTGAGAAAGTGTGACTCTCCCATGACTGAGAGTCTTCGTCCAATACACAAACCACCGCACCTCACCATCTCCACTTTATTTTACTTCCCAAAATGAAAAGGCTTGCCATAAATCTAATCTGAGTTCTGCTTGGCTTGTGTACGCTGCATTTGACTATTAGTGGTAGTTTATTTGAAAAGATTTTATGTGAAGCTTAAGACAATGATGCTCTATCTATCCATCTATCCATTCCTTACACTAGAACATTAGTGAGGACAGCAATTTGTCAGTACGAATATTGAAGAAATGGAAGGAGTACTTAAAATAACCTTCTTGGTTATAATACCCTTGGTGGAGCCTGTCCTACCTTACAAGGGGGCCGTGGTTCTGCCGACTGAGATACTGTTTAGCGAAATCATTTCGTCCAGGCTCTGAGACTATCTTCATTATATTGTCGAAAGCTTCATTATGCTTTGAAAGCCTGAAGCAAGTTGTCCTTGAAGCCACTGTGCAAGACATGGAATGCCCAGGCAAATAAATCACTATCTCAATACCTTTGAGATCTTCCCTTCCCTTTTATTTTTATTTTCTGGCCAGTGCATTTGCTTTTCCAATTTATAGCTCATTTGTCACGATCTATCAAAACCTCTTTTCCTACCACCGGCAGAAAATTCACCAGACTCTTCCATTCCTTTCAAGATGACACATTTGGGCCAATACATCTCGTGGGTATTAAGATGAAAGAAGTGTTTGCATCAGGAATTTTAGTTCATGCCCTAATAGTTCCAGGATTTTCTCAGATGCTGGTTATTTCTTTACTCTTTAGACAACACCATTCCATTAATTCAGAATCAGTCTAAAAACATGGATCTTATTAAACTCCTTTGTTTTACAATCAATGCTGGTCCCACTGGCACAATTATGGTGTTTTCTACCATTTCTGATACTTATTTTGGACTGCATGTCAGCACATGTCTGGACTGCTATTCCTATTCTGTTTTGTTTCAGAGACTAAATTGAAAATTATGACAATTCTGTCTACCTTTTTCTGAGGTTTCTGCATCATCATCATCATCATCATCATCATGGTTGCAAATGTTGCCAGAAGGGACAGAGAGTGTCATCTATGCTGACAATTGTGCCATCACCGCCCAAGCAGGGAGCTATAAAATGGTTGAACAGAAGCTCTCTGAAGCTTTAGGTGTTCTTACTGCCTATTACAAGGAAAACTAGCTGATTCCTAATCCATCTAAAAAGCAGATGTGTGCTTTTCATCTTAAGAACAGACAAGCATCTCAAAATCTAAGCATTACCTGGGATTAAGCGGCTGAGAGGGAAAAGGAAAAGACCCGAGGCCAGGAATTGTGGGAGTTAAAGTCCAAAACACCTGGAGGGCCGAAGTTTGCCCAAACTTGGCCAAATAGGCTTTACGACTCCACACAAACTAAATAACTATTCATGATTATAAAGGAGTGCACACATTTGCATGTATTTTTATGGAGACTAATACAAGGACAACGAATTCAACATTTCAAAATGAAGCCATGCTTCTTTTTTTCCCAGAGCAAGATAATTTACTAAACAAATACCAGTTATTATTAGAAGGGGAATGGATAAAAAGCAAAAGCCTACGTCACAGAGTTAAAAGGTTCTAAAGCAATAACAATTGCAAATATGAAATGATGGAGACATCTACAATCCCTTGTCAGTTGCAACAACAGCCAGAAGAGAGACAATATTTGGATTTCAATTTCATCTTTCCTAAACATAACGCTGCATCTATTTATATGAATGGGAGCAAGGCAAGAGAAGATGAAATGAAAAAGTAACATTAAGATAAGTAAGCCGCCCACACAGAGAGACACTGATTCCATGTTGTGGCAGCTCATGCTAAAATGGGGATGTAAAAAAGGGGAAACAATACACTTAGAATGGCATCATGAGAAATAATACTAGGAGTGCTCACATCTTCTGTATCACCAACTGTACCAGATCTCAGGCAAGGCGACACAGTGTGAGAAGTCTCTGGCCCTCATCTGCCTTATATGTCTGGAGGCCACTGGTCCTTATCCCTACACATCCCACTATTGTCTTACAGTCCAGACTGCTTGACCCCCACCAGCTCAGTGGCACTGATATTGGGGATCCCACTCCGGATGAGCATCATTGTTTTGTGGCCGATGTAGATGGGCCCCTGGAGTTAAAGTTGTAGGAATGAAAACCAGCAAGGGCTTCTACTTCAGCAAGTGTTGCTGGTCAAGCAAACGGATCGCAAGAAGCCTCGGTTGAAATTCCATCTTCTTACAACCATTCAAAGTACAAGAGTCCCCTCCAGCAGTCCCCTAGCCAGAAAGAAAATTTGGGAGGGGTTGAAACTTTTTTCCCCCCGAGATGACTTTTCAGGCCAGTGTCTCCAGATCTGGTACGAGATCTCAACAAGGCCCTGAAATTGTGATAATTGTGCAAAGGTTCTTCACAAGTCACAGGTCCTGAATCATTGCTCCCTCTTGAAGCCCGTTCTTGTCGGCCACAAAGGACAGTCATTCCCACAATTGGCAGATGTTTCTGTTTTATTCTGCTTTCTTCTTATTTCCTTTATCATGATGATGGGTTACATCAAGATGTTTTCCATTGTGAATTAGCAAGAAGTTTTCAGCCAAGCACAAGTTGTCCTGATGGTACTCTGTTTTTTGGTGTCCATTGAAGACTTCTATTGCATCTTTCCATCACACAAATGGTTCAGCAAGCCATGCATCCATCTTCTGATGACTACCTTCACCCCCAACTTCTCCAGACACCACACTGTACATACAGAGTGCACTTGTACATGAAATGAGTAGGCTAACTAGGGAAATCGGCTGAACCATTTGGGTTAAAATCTTAGATGCCTCTTTTTATCCACAAGAAATACACATCCTGGCAATGGAGCCTGGGGATTTTGCACTCATTGAGCTTTCACTTGGTCATCAGAAACATCCGATGACCAAGTGAAAGCTATCAAGTCAGTCATACAGAACCATCATGGACAGACTCATCTGATCACCAATACCTTGGTCTGGCAGCATATTGCTTCGAGTATAGACTATTGTGTGCAACAGAATAGGAAGTACTGCTGCAAAGCCTCCATGTGAAGTTCTTGGAATGGGGTGGCAGGTGAGTTTTGGTATCTCAGTCTCACCTCCCATGGCCTGGCGATTAGGCCGATGCAATGGCAACCCTGCCGGCCAAGCCTAAAAAGAAGTCAGCGTTCATCAGCATCCGCGTAAATCATCAGACAAGCGTGTGACTCACCAACAGCAGGCCCAAAGCCGGAAACCAGATTTTCCAACGATGACTAACCTATTTTAAAAAGCACACAGCTGAAAGCTGACCTGCGGACTTGGTGCAGCCTTCATAGAAAATACAAAGCAGTGTCCTCCTGTTGCCCTTTTGTTAAGACCCATAATAGAATTAAAGGACCTTGTGACACATCATCAGGTTTAAAGGGCTCTTAATTACTCTAATAACCCTCTCCTCCGATGTTTCCCAAATGGAGTGTGTGGGTGTGTGAAAGGCCAAGGAGAGCCAAACAAAAAAGGTCAGGGGACCAAAAGAACACCTAGTACCGCAACACGGCTTACAGCAAAGCGAGGTTGAGCGAGGGGGAGATACACTGTACAAATTATATCTTATGTAAGATGACCCACTGCACCTTTGAATACCATGTGGAATCCTCACTTTCAAATAGAAAAATCTACTTACCCCAAATCTATTGATCTCTCATCATTTCCAGCCATTGCTCACACTGGTTGGCGGTAGTGGGAGCTGCAGTGTGACACATTCAAAGGGCATGAGGTTGGGAAAGGTTGTCCTAGCAATACATCAGCAACTATCCTGAACTTCAAAGATCCAAACTAGAGCACTAACCTGCCTATGGTGAACATCTGCAGACAGTCCTTTTGCTTAAGTGGATGGAGTGCTGCCTACTGAATCCCCAGTTCCCTCTTAATTCCTTCTGTATCTGTGTTTGGTGCAAGTTTCTTTTTATATGTGTTTTTATCTATGTACATTTTTTATGTTCACGTGTTTTTTAATGCACACTTTTTTTTAGCCAAATTACAAAGAGTACACCTTTTCCCACTGTGCCTCACATTCGGCAGCAAATCCTTTTTTTTTTGGTTTCAAGTTTTTGAAAATTGAGGTATGCATTAGATTTGATGGTGCATGAGACTTGGGTCAATACCTTACTGGACAAAAGCATAAATGATCAATCAGCACCAAGGTAAGATTAACAGACCACAACTCTGATCCATATCATCAAATAATCGGCCATGCCAATGTGGAGTGCTCCTTGCACTCAAAGCCCAAAGAAAAAAACCAGAACACTGTTTTGGAAGAGACATGTTTCAGTCCTCATAAGCATGTATGGCAGCATGTGTATAGCAATAGCCTGGAGAAAAGATAACCTGCCTTTGTCCTGGGTCACGTCACTTGCTAGTGACAGAACCAAACTCTGGAGATCTGTTCTCTTTCTATTGATGTACATTTTTCCAGTAACGTCACCATCATTTTTCAGCACAGCTGTCCAAACATAACATGAAACTCAACTACAAAAGGAAGATCAGTTCAGTTCAGTTTCATTGCAAGACTGTATCCTGTATAGTGTGGAATAACCAAAGGGCTCTGAACTTGATATACATTTTAAGCATATCATTGGGAAGTCCAGTGAATTAAACTGCCAACTTCACAAACAAGTCCATGGAGATCAGATGGAGTTATAGAGTAGCTGGGACCCAGTTCTTTACTATTGAGGAATGTAGTTATTATTTATGTAAATAAACCTTTTGGAATCTTTAAGACTGAACTCTGGATCTTTGCCTCCTAAGCTCTAAATTCTTTACAGCCACATGGCACTTCATGCTCTGCTTGCTGTGAGCTGAATGCTCAACTATAAGTATCCTGTTTGCATATTTTTTGATGCTCTGCTGTATTTTTGGTAGTTTTCCCTAACAGAAAATGCTAACAGGCTGAACATTAACTATACTAAAACAAAAGCGATGGTGTTTGGAAAAAGACATGCTCGTTTTCAATAGTCTTTCGACAGTGATGAAACTGAACAATACCGAGAATTTAAGGACCTGGGCATTCATTTTACAGAAAACCTCTCCTGGAAGCCTCATATAGAAGCTACTAAGGCAGTGGTTTTGAGAGCTATCTGAACAATCCTTAGGTTTTACAGCGCTGCAGGAGGTCACCTGAAAATATTCCAGCGCAAAGCCATTGCCTAGATTCTGCACGATGCTGTGTCTGGGGCTGGGGTGACCCTCAAGTTTCTATCAAAAGTTGCTTCAATTCTATCTTATGCTTCTTAATGATTTTTCTAACTTCAATCTAAAAAAGAAGCTTCAGTAATACATTTTCAACCTTGGTGCACAACCGGACAGACAGGCTATTAACAACTCTAACCTTTCAAAATGGTAGAGACTATCAATTTGACCATCAAAGGTCTGTTTACTAGGAAAAGCTCACATTCCCCAAACTAAGGCAAACCTTTACAACCCTTTGCCTTCAAACCATGCCGACAGCTATGACCAATAACAGATATTCTCATCCCTTCGGCCCTCCATTTGAGTATTTGAAGGGTTCCTTTGCCCCATTATTTGCTTTCTTGCTCATTATATTCCAAACCAAGAACCAAACCCTTGGAAGCTACTCTGTCTCATCTACATTCCAATAACGTTTCAGAAATCATTTTCTATCTCTGCTCTAATACTGACTCTATGGCAACTCATAAGGTCTCTCTTTTTGCCCTGGCAGCAATTAAAAGTTGGGTGAGATATATTGCTGATATTGCAGTTGATTGCTCTGGGGAGGCTCTTATCTAATCTAATCTAATCTTCTAATCCAATTATGGTTCTGTTATTTATATTTAATGGTTTTAAGTGTATTGAATTCTGTTAATGTGCAAGATCTATGTGCCATTTTACATATATTATATATATTGCTGCATTTTATATGGTACTTTATTTTATATGCAAATGGCCTATGTTACTCTACTGTGCTGTTATTTCTTCTTATCAGTACATTCAATGCACCTTGTACAGGCCATTTAGTAAAGCCCACACCAAGTATTGAAGGTAAGTCAGAGATGTATTATCGGCACATTACGAACAAGAAGAGAAAAGGGCCGGTTATGGCCACCCACTGAGTTTGCAGTCAAGATGACAAGATGTCAAGATGACACCAGAATCAGCAGGGATGTTGTGACCAAAAGAGGGGATGTATCACTTAGAGGTAATAACAAAAATGTACCAGGTGTCACTGAATATAAAAGTCTAGATGGAGCAGTTACCGAGTCAATTTATAGTCTAACAAGGCAAGAAAAATATAGTTTAGCAGTATAGCTCTGTGCAGGTTATGATAACCAAGTTGACAATACAATCAGTTGAACATGCATTCTCACACACATAGCCAGTGTTGGGGGCTGTATTACCTTCCTCCCCGCAGCCCCCAAGAACCATGAAAGGAAACTGCCACAAAGGTTTTGCCCCATATAATGACAGGTTTGTCCCCCATAGCTGATTACCTTCATGAGTTAATGAAGTCAATGAAAGTGCATTCATTCTACATCATAGATACACCCCAAGGTTTTCCTTTGCATTGCTCGAAGCTTTGATGTTCTAACACTTTTGTTCTGAAACTAGGAGTTCTAAGCAGGCAGACACTGTAATGCACACCTGTTTTGACCAAATTGCAAAAAGTGCATTTTTTCCCGCTGTGCATTACCTTAGCCAGAAAATCCTTATTTTGGTTTCAAAGTTTTGAAAATGGAGGCATGCATTAGATTCAGTGGCACATTAGACTTGAGTAAATACAAGTACAGTAGAGTCTCACTTATCCAACATTCTGGATTATCCAACACATTTGTGTAGTCAATGTTTTCAATGCATTGTGATATTTTGGTGCTAAATTCATAAATACAATAATTACTACGTAGCATTACTGCATATTGAACTACTTTTTCTGCCAAATTTGTTGTCTAACATGATGTTTTGGTGCTTAATTTGTAAAATCATAACCTATTTTGATGTTTAATAGGCTTTTTCTTAATCTCTCCTTATTATCCAACATATTCGCTTATCCAACATTCTGCCGGCCCGTTTATGTTGGATAAGTGAGACTCTACTGTACTTCGCTTCTGTTTTCAGCATCATTAGAAAATACAATGTTAAGAGTTAATAGTTCCTTACCTGCTTCCTGAGTCCTGGAACTGCTATTAATTATTAAAGCTTAGTGAAACTGGTAATGAGACTAAGTCAAGAAGCCATGCTAACAAAAAGTGGCATTGCAGAAGGAATGGGAAGGATGGCAGAGAATAAAACCACTCTCAGTTTCCCCCTTGGTAGAGGAATACTAAAGTTGCCCCCCCCCCCCCCCCCATCTCTGCCACTCCACTCTCCACAGGCAGTTTGCCACTGGCCTAAAATTAGGAAACCACTGAGAACTCCCACATGCCAGATGGCCCCCCAAATCACAGCAAACGTTGGGGCTGTTAGATGCACAGCCTTGGTGAACACACAGAAATACGCCGTGAGAAACAGAACCCAAAATAAAATTGGAAATGTTGTGACCGGGGTTTTTTTACTCCCTCATATATATTTCTTCCCAAAAGTATCTAATAGGCTAAAAGCTGTTGTGTGGGGCTGCCGAATACTACCTGGATTGGCCACATGTTTTCAGGACAGAAAACACAGGATCCTACTACTACTGCTACTCATCATCATCATCATCATCATTTTATCTGTAGGTTTGTTCTTAAGTTAGATTTGTGAGTAAGTTGGAACAGGTGCATTTTTAAGTGTGACTCCAGCCAAATGTCTATATCTATACACACAATTAAAGGGAAAATATGTATATGTGTGTGCGTGTGTCCGAGGTGCCCGCTTATACAGGCAAGCTCCCACTTCCACAGTTATAGTTCCCACTATTCAGGAGACACTAATGGCCCTCCCTCCAGTGACATTATAGGTTATAGTGAGCGCCATAAACATGTCCAAGAGCCCTGCCCAATGTCCTCCATAAACACCATACTGCCCACCACCCAAGTGAAGGGTGTCATTTGGAGACAATTTCATCCTAGATTTTCTGTTTTTCCTCCACCACAGACATCCCAGTGTTTCTTACTCTCTAAATTGGTGTGGAATTTGCATGATCCGCCCACTGCCTCTTCATTAACCCTTTCCTATTCTTTTCTATGCCACACAGCAAACAGAGAGATTGATCAGCAACTGAACATACTAGAGAGGTGTGGGGAGAATTCACCATGATTTATAGGAGTTGTAGGTACTGGGATGTATAGTACACCTGCAATCTAAGAGCGCTCTGAACTCCACCAATGATGGACCTGGAACTAACTTGGCACACACAACCCCCGTGACCAAGAAAAATTACTGAAGGTCTTTGGAGGGATTTATAGGAGTTGTAGTACACCCAGAGCGCACTATGGACCCAAACAATGATGAATCTGGACCAAACTTGGCATGCATACCCCATATGCCCACATTTGGATACTGGTGGGTTTTGAGGGGAATTGGCCTGGGCATTTTGGAGTTGTAGGTTCTCGGATGTATAGTTCACCTGAAATCAATGAGCACTCTGAACTCCACCAAAGATGGAACTGGACCAAACTTGGCACACATTGCCCCCATGACCAGCAAAGAATTATGTTGGTCTTTGGGGAAAATCACCTTGATTTCTGGGAATTATAGTTTACCTACATCCAGAGAGCAACAATCAAGGAAAAACATGAAATAAAATAAACTCAATATAACTTATAAATTCTTTATAAATAGCTCAAAGCTGAAATAAATTAACTTCTAAGCCAATATTAAGAATCGTGCCATAATGATTATTATCTTCTATAGAGACACATTTCCACACACTCTGAATCTTTACATTACCTCCCACAAGACGTCTCTCTTTTGGGTAATAAAGGCATAGTGTTTCCTGTAAATACGTGTTCCTAACTTAGCATTGTGTTTACAACACAGTTCTTAATTCTCAAACTCAGGTAGAGGAAGAAAAACAAATCCCATAAAAAAAGATGATGAAAGAGAATGAACAGCTGTCCCAAGATGTCATTCAAAGAGGCTGTAGAGGCAACTGGAGACCATTAAGGGAACAACGTGAAAATTACAAAAACATTTCTATTCGCGAATTAGATAGCTTTGCAAACAGGCTCTCATTAAAGGTAGCATCAGCTGGGCATTTAATTAAAAAGTTAGTTATGAAATCTTGAATATAATTAGCGAAAGCTAAACAAGAATACAGAACTCCCAATTTGGTCTTTGTCAAAAGCAAGGAACGATAACAAGCAAATGTGAGCCCCAGAGGCTTAGAGGGTTGATCTGAACCCCACCCCTTTGGATCTCACACCTGGCGCTTTGCCGAATCTTTCCGTTGCAGAAGTCGACACACAGCCCGTACCTGTTTGGGTTGGAGTGTGCACTCGCAAACTGTGGCGGCTGACGGGTTAAGGAAATGCACGCTGCGCATGCCAGAGACACACTCCATTCTCATGTTGTGCAAATCAAAGCCAGGCGCTAGCATTCAAAGCCTCAGCTTCAGGGAGCGAGAACTGAAACAGAGCCAGGCACTCAGGCAACACAAGGCTCTCCAGATATCCATGTACTACAAATCCCATCAACCCTTGCCAGCATTGCCAAGAAAGACAGATGATGGAAATATCTGTTCAAGAACATCAATAGCACTCGACTGTACAAACTACGTACAGAGTTACAATCAACATTTGATGCAATACAACGTTAAAATGGCAGCTCAGAATTGTCAATAAATATTTTTATAACACACTGAATGGTCTTGCAGCTTCAAAGCCTGGCTGCTTCCTGCCTGGGGGAATCATGTTAGGATGATTTTTTAAAACTTTTAAAACTAACAAATGCTTTCTCGGGAAAAGGCATACAGAACACAAAGCCAAAAAGATGAGTAAGAAAAATCACCGGCAAAGTTGGCGGACACACAAGGGAAATTAGTGAACAATTTTTTAAAAAAATCCCACATTGGTATTGCTCCCTTTTCTTCTAAAGCACTCAGTGTGGTGTATCTGATTGTTTAGCCTCAGAACAGATTGGGATGAGAAAAGGGAGGGGCTGAATTCAAGGCGTCTAACGGATATGTAACTGAATTTGGGGTTCAGACCAGTGTTCATTCAGTCCAGGACACTCTTTGAAAGAGAAAACAGTCCCAGAAGTGTTTCCATGCCTGACCAATTGTCGGCACGGAGAATAAAGGCAGTGCTTTGCTTTTCTCAATGCCAGACAAATCTGTGCACCAAGGCGGTTTCAAAGAGGTTCTGAAAGCTTTCCCATTGTCCTTGAAGGAGGCCCTGAAGTGGGCCCAGAAACTTCCATGAATACAAGAAACAAGGAGACTAAAACCCGGAGAGTCTGTCTCTTAGCAACATAAGGGTCTGCTCCCCTCTGCAACCACCTCCTTCCTTCGTTGTTAATAAGAAAGGAGGCCAACAAAAAGGAACGCAAGTTTGGGGAAAAAAGGAAAAATTGGTCGGACACATCATTTTCCCCCCACGGTCCCCTAAGCAGAATGTTAAGAATGGGGAGCTTAGCAGAAAGGGGGGGAATACAGATGAAGAAAGGGCATTTTCACTCATTAGCTTGCAGCAAGAAGGGAAAGAAGGAATGGGTGAATTTGGTGGGGGGATATACTGACTCAATTTTGCTGCTCTGTCCTCCACCACCACCACTGAATTCCTGAGTTGGGTCCCTGCTTGATATTCCTGAATTTGATTACTGGAGGGGTTTGGGGGAACTTACCTTCCTTTCTGGGAGTTGTAGTTCACCCACAACCAGAGAAACTGTGACCTCCACCGATGATGGATTTGAACCAAACTTGGCACACAGAACCCCCATGACTAACTCAACCTACTGGAGGGGTTTGAGGGGACTGGCTCACCATGGTGGGAGTTGTAGTTTATCCTACAGCCAGAGAGCACACTGTACTCCACCCACGATGCATCCAGAGCAAACTTGCCCAACATCACAAACTTTAAATTTTGATGGAGTTTCTTGGGGTTCTCCTGGCATGATGTGAGTTGTAGTTCACCCACAATCTTATGCATTTTGTACAATTAAAAATTGACTTTTTCAAAGAACCTGGACAATGCTGAGTACCCAAGCTAGTACATGAATAAAATAGCTATATGAGTCTGAGCTGGTCAATCTCATAATCCACTAACTTGGCAGACAGAGATAGAACAGCTCTAGAGAGGAACTACTTTCTCTGTTGCTCTTCAGTGTTGACGGAAACCCTCTTAGAAAAACCATTCTACCTTCTTTGACACACCAGGAGAGCATGGCTCCTTTCAGGAAGATTGAGCTTATCTGCAGGCTTCAAGAATACTTGTATTACAAATAATAACACAATTACAGACATCTAGGTTGCCTGAGGAACCAAAAGCACCTGGCTAACATTTTCATAGATTGACGTTGCCTTTTCGTGGACTAAATTGCAGCCTGAAGTAAAACTGACCCATCTCAGAAGGCTGCTGTAAGGATGATGTGGAATGCTTTCAACTCTTCCAAGTTCCACGTGCAACTCCGAGCTGCTCAGGAGTCTTCCCTTGTCTTCGGGAAAGAGGCAAATAGTATTAAAAGGGGGTATTGGGGTTGCATCAAAGCCTGAAAATGTTCTTTTGGGGGATTACAAATGCAATTAACATCCCATGGTATGGTTCCTGCAACAATGAAAGGGATCTTTAGCAGCAACTTCTGAAAACTAATAATTCCCCATTCTAATCTGAGCTGTGTTCAATCTGAACAAGCTGGAAAGTTAAGGAGACTGACAGTTTAACACATCAACTTGGGCTGAGAATGCATTTCAGACCTGTTTCTAGCTCCGTGTTGAAACACATTGTCCACTGACTATGAAAAGCTCATTTCTTGCTTTCACAGAGTACAACTTTTGTTTTGATTTCCCCCGTGGAAACCTAAGGGTTCAGGAGTGATTTTTCTGTGTAGCCTGTGCCCATCTTATTCTCAGCTTAGAGTCTCACTAGGGCAGGTATGGGCAAATTTCAGCCCTCCAGGTGTTTTGAACTTCAACTCCCACCATTCTTAACAGCTGGCAGACTGTTAGGAATTGTGGGAGTTGAAGTCCAAAACGCCTGGAGGGCCGAAGTTTGCCCATGCCTGCACTAGAAGATACATAAAGGTGGGAATTGCCTGTTTTCTCCATGTGCACACCATTAATAATAATAATTATTATTATTATTATTATTATTATTATTATTATTATTATTATTTGATACACAAGATTAGTACACAGCAGACAAGATCACTATGTTGGCTTTTGTATTGGATCACACATCAGACACTTCCCAAGTGTCTAAGATTTATTATTATTATTATTATTATTATTATTATTATTATTATTATTATTGATACTCCACTTCTTTCCAGGATTGGGACACAAAGCACTTGCCTCAAATAGGGCAAGGTGTTTGCATGTTCCCCAGGAGAAAAATATATAGGGAACAGGGTACTAAGGTGTTGCTGCTTTGGAGGGATCCAATCTATGGGGAATTGAGGGTTGTCTGGCTAGGAGGAGATGCTTTGCTATTACTGTGGCTTCCAACAAGTCAAACCCCAAGCTTTCCTTTGCAACAATTTGTGAGGTCTTCCCCATGACCACACCCCCAGTATCTGAGAAATCTCAGTATGCTCTCTTACTGAAGCCCCATCTACACTGTCACATAGAATCCAGATTATCTGCTTTGAACTGGATTATATGGCAGTGTAGACTCATATATTCCAGTTCAAAGCAGATAATAGTCCCAATTGTGGGAGAAAAGCGGGCTAAAAATAAATAAAATAAATAAATAAATAAATAATAATAAAAGGATTATCAGATCTCAAAATCTGGATTATATGACAGTGTAGATCCAGCCACAGCCAGGCTCCCTCCCCTTTCTTGCCAGGGAAAAGAGACCTGAATGAGCACCTTTACCTGGAAGTAAGTCCCACTGACTGACTTCCAGGTAATTGCGTCTTACTCCCAAGCAGACACACATAGGACTGGACTATGGAAAGCAGAGATAATGCAGAGAGACATGTGCAAATACAATAATGATAAGGCAGTGCTTGAAATACAAAGAAACACAGTACAAATGGACAATTTGACAAGGCATTCACATCTGTGCCTACATTATATATGTTGTATTAAGTCCAAGGATGAATCAAAGCACCTCCCAGGGAAGCATGGGTGCACAGTTTACCAAACTAATACCAGGGCTGCAGCTCATCTTGATTCATGCAGCCAAGGCAATCCTGGATTTCCCGCACACCGCTGGCATGCCTCTTTACTCCAATTTGAGACTTGCATGTGGATTCCACAGCCACTTCTGAGTCAGACTGAAAACATTAGTAAGGCATGCCAGGAGGGCTGACCCGGAGCAACAAGAGAAACAAACGGGGCGTCAAGAGTGCCTCCGAACACGCGGTCCTGGGACTCCTTTGTCCAGGCGATCGTCCTGTGATGAAAGTCGGAGAGGCCCATTTTGCAACATATGCACTCATGGCATCTCGGCTCGCCCATCCCACTCTCTAGTGAACAGAGACGTGGTTTACATTATGGATATGGGAACGATAGATCCCTGCTGCTCAACGCTGCTGCTTGACACAAGCCTGTATCCATCACTGAATAGTTAGTTGGGAGTCTCCGCCTATGTGACAAGAATAAATGACCAGCAAAAGTGCTTACCTTTCATGATACCTCTGCTGCTACTTCACCTGGCCCAAGTGGAGAGCCAGCCCTGACGGAGAGCCCTCCGTCCTGTCCCTCGACTCTTTCCCCTCTCTTCACCTTCAATCACGCAGCCCACTGCCAGTCACTGTGCAGAAAGGCAGGGAATGCACATGCAAGGGGCGTAAAATAGCCTGTCGAACCTGGAGCCCACCCTCTGACAGGCATCACCTGACCACAGATCAGCCAAACACCAGAAGCAAATCCATCTGGTTAATACGATTGGACAAGCATCACTTTCCTCCTGACCTTGGACACTTTGAATTTTAATTTTCCCCCTCCCAGCCAAGCACGACTACTGGAGAAACTTTTCCACGCCTCCCAGTCCGAGGGAAAGGGACGCCAAACTCAGTGGCTTTGCAAAGAGAAGGTCCCAAGTTCTAAACTCCTGCTGGAATTGTTCTTAAAAAAGGGATCAAGGTGGAAGGGATGGAAAGACCTCTGATGGAGGCTGGCTGCCAGGCAGAGTGCCAACCTTGGTATTCATAGAGAGGTGGCTTGGTGGTTTGACCTAGTATGAAGCATTCCCCCAAAACCTAGCATCCTTTGAATCAGTATTAGTATTATTTATAGCCCACATTTCTCCCTGAGGGAACTCAAGGCGGGTAACAACCACACACTTTAAATCACTTTTAAACAAAGCGAATACAAACATTAAAAAACAAAACAAAACAATTCAATAGTACTGTGTGTGTTAGGGTTAGGTTAAAATATAATAAATGCATTTTTAAATACAAAATACCACTCACAACCTCCCCAGCAGCGTGCCAGACTGGGGAGACTGTGGCCCCATTTACACTGCCACATAAAATCCAGATTACCAGTATCTGTCTTGAACTGGATCATATGGCGGTGTAGACTCATATAATCCAATTCAAAGCACATAATGGGGAATCTCTGCTTTGATTCTCTAAATTATATGGCAGTGTAGTAGGAGCCTATGAGTCCCAACAGAGATCATGAACCTACACAAGACTTTCTAACCAACTGTTTTTAACTTGCCTTGTCTGTCAAGCATTCACACCTGACGTCCACTTTTCCAAACTGGAAAAATGAAACCAGTCCACTTCAGGACTATGGGGCCTTTGAGTACACGCTTTAGTACAAAGGCTCACCTATGGCCAGGAAGCACAGCCAACAGAGCCCAGTAGCCACTCAAGGCAGTAAGGCAGCCTTATGGCCACTAGGGGAGAGTCTACACTGGAGCATGAATGCATTTTGAGACCACTCTCTCTGCCATGGCTCAATGCTCTGGAATCCTAGGAGCTGTAGTGTGGGAATGCTGGTGCCTCAAGCCTCAGCAGCTCACGTGGAGTCAAACAGCATCCATTTCACAGTGTAGGCGCACCCTTGGAGCACACAGGACCCAAGAAGTGCCACTCCAGCAGAAGCTCTGCTGGAGACTGGCTATCAGGCAGAACATCAACCCTGGTACAAAGAGGATTGTCATGGTACAAAGCCTCCCTCTCTGGAGGTTTTTTAAACCTGGATGACTATCTGTCGGGGTTGCTTCAATTGTGCAAGAAGCAGGCCCACACTTCCCATTGAAATCATCAGCAAGAAGCAGGCCCACACTTCCCATTGAAATCCTGGTAGGTTTATGTTGGTTAAAATTATTCTTATTTTTAAATATTGTATTGTTCTTTCATATACAGCAGAGTCTCACTTATCAAAGCCTCGCTTATCCAAGCCTCTGGATAATCCAAGCCATTTTTGTAGTCAATGTTTTCAATATATCATGATATTTTGGTGCTAAATTCATAAATACAGTAATTACAACATAACATTACTGCGTATTGAACTACTTTTTCTGCCAAATTTGTTGTCTAACATGATGTTTTGGTGCTTCATTTGTAAAATCATAACCTAATTTGGTGTTTAATAGGCTTTTCCTTAATGCCTCCTTATTATCCAACATATTCGCTTATCCAACATTCTGCCGGCCCGTTTATGTTGGATAAGTGAGACTCTACTGTATCTGTGGAAAGTCCAGGGTGAGGGAAGAACTCTTGTCAGTTGGAGGCCAGTGTGAATGTTGCAGATAATCACCCTAATTTGCATGGAATGGCTACATCTACTAGCTACTTTCTGCCTGGGGGCATTCTTTGTTAGGGTACTAACAAAAATGGGAACTAGAACATGGCTACAGAGCCCGGAAAACATACAACAACCCTGTGATCCTGGCCATGAAAACCTTGGACAACACAATATCCAGAGTTGTTTCATGAAGAGCTTGTTCAACAGTGGAACTCTTTGCCTTAGAGTCTGGTGGCGACTCCTTGACTGGAGGATTTTAAACAGAGACTGGATGGCTATCTGCCAGGAGTGCTTGGATTGTATTTCCCTGCGTGGCAAGGACTAGGCTGAGGTAGGTTGTGAGGTAATTTGGGGGGTGGTTTGAGCCCCTCAAGTCCCCGCTTCCCTCAGCGTGCGCTTTCCCTGCCTGAGGGAAATGGACGGCCCTGAGGGGGCTCTTCCGACGCCCAGTTTAGGGGAGCTTGGAGGGTGCTTTCCCTGCCTGTGAGGAAGGGGAGGCTGGACTGGGTGCCCCTGAGGGCGAGGGGACCCTGCAGGTTTGTCCTCCCGGCCACCTCAGAGGATGAGGGCGAAGAAGAAGTTCTGCAGAGGTCGGGAGAGGGCGCCCGCCTTGGTCCGGACGTGGGAAGGAACCAAGGAGGGAGGCAGGGAAGGAGGGAGGGGGACCAGGCACTCACCTCCGCCTTCTAGCCCGCCTGGCTCCTCTCCGCGCGAGCCTGGAGCCTCCGAGGGCGGCCCACTCCCGGCGGGGCTCCCCTGCCCGCCATGGAGGCGCAGCCAAGGCCAGGAGGGCCCTCCGCCCAAGGGAAGCCTCGCCGGGTTCCTCCGCGCCTTCCTCCTCTTCCTCCTCCTCCTCCTCCGCGCGCTTGCTTCGGCGGCTCCTTGGCGCGCATTCCCGCACCGCCAGGGAGCGAGCCCCGCGCGCCCCCTCCAGGCCGGACGCCGAAAAGCACCCGAGGCAAGCAAGTTTCCTCCTCCTCTCCTTTGTATTCATTCGTTACCACACAAATGGATTTGGAAGCCTTTTTGCCTCTAGAATCAACGACTGGTTTGTATTTTCCTTCAGAATATAATCTGTTTTGCTGAACGAATAGTTTTCAGCACTTTATGTGTTCTATATTTATTGTTATTGTTTTTAATTGTTTTATGTTTTATCATACTGTACTGTTGTTTCTTGGCATTGAATTTTGCCAGATTTGTAAGCCGCCTTGAGTCCCAAAGGCGGGATAGAAGTGATGTAAATAAATAAACAAATACAGTAGCGTCTCACTTATCCAAGCCTCGCTTATCCAAGTTTCTGGGTTATCCAAGCCATTTTTGTAGTCAATGTTTTCAATACATCGTGATATTTTGGTGCTAAATTTGTAAATTACAGTAATTACAACATAACATTACTGTGTATTGAACTGCTTTTTCTGTCAAATTTGTTGTCTAACATGATGTTTTGGTGCTTAATTTGTAAAATCATAACCTAATTTGATATTGAATAGGCTTTTCCTTAATCCCTCCTTATTATCCAACATATTCGCTTATCCAAGGTTCAACCTATTATTCTCTGATTCCCCTTCCAAGAAATTATTCATGTTATCTTCCCTTATATTTCACTTTCTATTATGATTTTGTCTTGTTGTTACCAATTCCAGGTTACAATCTCCTACACAGTACACTTCTCCTTGTGCAAACTTATCCATTTTCTCAAATACCTGTTTTAAATATGGTAGAGTCTCACTTATCCAAGGTTCTGGGTTATCCAAGCCATTTTTGTAGTCAATGTTTTCAATACATCGTGATATTTTGGTGCTAAATTCGTCAATACAGTAATTACAACATAACATTACTGTGTTGTCGAATAAACATTACTGTTTATTGAACTACTTTTTCTGTCAAATTTGTTGTATAACATGATGTTTTGGTGCTTAATTTGTAAGATCATAACCTAATTTGATATTTAATAGGCTTTTCCTTAATCCCTCCTTATTATCCAACATATTCGCTTATCCAAGCTTCTGCCAGTCCGTTTATGTTGGATAAGTTAGACTCTACTGTACATATATATAATATACAATAATGTATAAATATACAATATATTGTATGTACTTATAATATTGATAATATTATAATGTAATACAATATTATACTAATTAATAATACAATATAATATTAATTATCTATATATATAAAAGAGTGATGGCATCATGGCAACCCACAAAACAACAAAACTACAGGCCCCCCAACCTCGAAATTTGACAACACAACCCATCATCCACGCCTCTAGGTTGATACAACAAAAAGAAAAGAAAAATAAAGTCCTAATTAGAGAGAGAGGAATAATTGCTTTTATCCAATTGCTGCCAGTTAGAATGCTAAACTCCTCCAACTTGGTCTCCTAGCAACCCCAAAAAAATAATAAAAAACACTAAAAAAAATTAATACAATAAAATACTATAATAACAGAAAATAACTAAAAATAATACAAGAAAATAATAAAATATAATAAATAAAAATATAACTTACAATAAAATTAATAAAAAATTGCAAGTAACGTCAAATAAAAATTACACAACAATTTTTAACCAATACCACCACCACTTTGCCACAGCAACGCATGGCCGGGCACAGCTAGTATATTATATATTAAATGTAATATTACTAATAATATTACCACAAAATTATATAGTACAATATAGTAATTTAATGCTTATACAGTAGCACTTATCCAACACTTGCTTATCCAATGTTCTGGATTATCCAACACATTTTTGTAGTCAATGCAATATTTTGGTGCTAAATTCGTAAATACAGTAATTACTACATAGCATTACTGTGTATTGAACTACTTTTTCTGTCAAATTTGTTGTATAACATAATGTTTTGGTGCTTAATTTGTAAAATCATAACCTAATTTGATGTTCTGCGTTGAGAATCGAGCCTGCGATTTTGCCTTCAACCCATCTGGATTTCATCTGGCCTTCTGGATGTTTGGCATGCCAGACCCCGAACCCGCAGTTCCTCACCAAGAGCACAATTTCAACCAATGTTTAAAATATATTCCTTGTCATGATTAGAAGTGTATTATTTCACCACTGGGTTTTTATCCTGGAGCTACATCCCAAAGTTTTGATTTGTCCCAGAGACGCTGAGAGCTCTGTTTATCTGGGGAAGCCACATTACTCACAATGCGCGATTTGCCTTTATGCTGGTCACATAAGGCAAATCTCACATTTAAACGCCATCCAGGGGACTTTAGGAGTCACGTGGAAAGGTTTATCAAGGCCTTGTAATTACTTTGCCGAGTTAATTCAGACACTTCCGCTCCCGCACAAAAGAAGAGGAAAGCACGGGGGTCAGCAATATAATAAGTGCCATCATCCAAGCATCCGAAGAGCCTGGAAACACATTGGTGAGCGCAAATTGAATACAAGGAGCCACACAAAAGGCTTCCAGAAGCTGGGTCCAATTAATTAACACATCAAACTGGCTTATATTGAGGGATAATGTAGCAAATTAGAGAGAAAAACGGCAAGCGGGCAGTCGGAAGGTGACATCAAATCCTTTGTTGGCGAGAAGGGGATTAACGCTTCCTTTTCTTTCCTGTCCTCTCCCACTCTTTTTTTTTTGTTTAAGACTGAGAAGGGAGGCTTTGCTTTGAGCTCCCTCCCAGCAAATCCATTTATTTTGCTTTATTGAGTTTGCAAAACTCTTGCGAGATTGCTGTATAGTTGCAGAGGCTTTTGGGTGCACAATGTGTGTGTGTGTGTGTTTTTTTAATTATTATTCCACGGATCAATCGAGAAGCAAACTGACCTTGATGTGATTTTGAGATGGGACACACAATACCAGGATTTGGCTCTAGAACAGAGTTGAGTAACTTGGAACCTTCTAGATATTGTTGGATTGTGTTTCCCACCAATTTCAACCATTACAGCAGACAGGAAAAGCAGTAGTTTAGCAGCTCTGGAAGGACAGAGGTTGCCTATCCCTGCTGTAGAAAGTACTGTATATACTCGAATATAAGCTAGTTTTTCAGCCCTTTTTTAGGACTGAAAAAAAAAAAAAACCTCCTCGGCTTATACTCGGGTGAGGGTCCTGGTGGGCTTATATTCAGGTCGGCTTATACTCAAGTCTATATGGTATATTTATTATTTTACTCTATTATTATTATTATTATTATTACATTTATTTTTTACTCTATTATTGTTGTTATTTTTACATTTATTTTATTCTATTTTATTATCATTAATACATTTATTATTTTACTGAGAGCCGAACTAAGAGCAACCTTTATAAGCACATTTACATTGAAGAAGATGAAAATAATGATTTAATCAGAGTTGAACAGTCATATCTTACCCTGTTTCCCCGGAAAAAAGACAGTGTCTTATATTAATTTTTGTTCCCAAAGATGCACTAAGTCTTATTTCAGGGGATGCCTTATTTTTCCATGAAGAATTCACATTTATTGTTGAACAAAAAAACGAACATTATATACTGTACAGTAGTTGTCATCACAAACCAGCATAACCAGACAAACTGAATCCTATCAAGAATTTCTTGTTACTACTATTATTTCCATGTATCTAGGGTACGTACATTTACCAATCTTGAATGCTCTGGTGTTATGTTCAGAAGGCATACTTCCCAACAAAAGCTTTCCTAGGTCTTACTTTCAGGGGAGGCCTTATATTTAGCAATTTAGCAAAACCTCTACTAGGTCTTACTTTCAGGGGATGTCTTATTTTCGGAGAAACAGGGTAAATTACAGTTTGATGTAAAGATTCAAAAACATTTAAACTACTGGTGCTTCAATTAATGTAATTTTATTGGTCTCTCGGCGAATAATGGAGTCAGTGTGAGATATAAGATATGAATATATGACCTACTGACAGACCCCACCTGGACATGAAAAGCGCCTTAAATGTATATTTAAATGTATAATTATGTATATTTTTAATGTATATTCTTAATTTTATTGTAATTTTTAATCTCGATAGATTTTATATATACAGTAGAGTCTCACTAATCGAAGCCTCGCTTATCCAAGTTTCTGGATTATCCAAGCCATTTTTGTACTCAATGTTTTCAATATATCGTGATATTTTGGTGCTAAATTCGTAAATACAGTCATTACAACATAACATTACTGCGTATTGAACTGCTTTTTCTGTCAAATTTGTTGTAAAACATGATGTTTTGGTGCGTAATTTGTAAAATCATAATCTAATTTGATGTTTAATAGGCTTTTCCTTAATCTCTCCTTATTATCCAAGATATTCGCTTATCCAAGCTTCTGCCGGCCCATTTAGCTTGGATAAGTGAGACTCTATTGTATATATGTTTATATTGTAAGCCGCCCTGAGTCCCCTGATGGGTGAGAAGGGCGGGGCAGAAGTGATGTAATAAATAAATAAATAAAATGTTTTCCCAGTTTTTTTGCGGTAAAATTAGGTGCCTCAGCTTATATATACGGGTCGGCTTATACTCGAGTATATACGGTATTTTACTATTCTAAATACATGATTAATAGTAATTGAAAAGATGCCTTTGAGTATGTTCAGTGTCTTGAAGCCTTGAACAACCATTGACAAATGATCCTTTGGATAATCGGATGCATGCCAGCGTTCTAGCATTTCAGCTGCATTGTCCTGTTTGCTCTCACTGCTATTTGCTTTTGCTGCAACAATAAGCCATAACCTGACAGTGAGCGATTCAAGAGCTGTATCCATGACAAATGCAATAGTACAATGTACAATGTGACAAGACACCCCCCCCCCCCCCCGAAGAGTCAAGAGCCCATTTATCACGACCCGGATCACGGAGACTGTGCTTCCTCCGGAGCGCCGAGCGACTTTAGCGCCGATCGTGAAAGACGATCTGATACTCAAAGCAAGAGGATGGATAGACTTTGCCAAAGGGTGCGTCAGCATCTCACATCTGGGTGCTTCAAAGGGAAATCCCATTTCTTTGAAGCTAGGGCGGAAGACCGTAAGGTTGTAAATTGGGGCATCAAATAGTTATTACTTTTAAGTTTCCACAGTGGAAGGTGCTAGAGGGCAAAGATTTTGGTCTTGATTTCTGTCAGCAAGAAAGGCTTCTTGCTTACAGTCAACCTTTACCAGTTTATCAAAAGTTGATCGAAACTAAGCTTTGCTGGCATTCGCAGGCAAAAAGACACCATTGCAGAGAATGGCAGTTGAGCTTGGCAGAGTTATAAATACTCCCAGTTTTAAGACTTGGCAGCCTTGCCTGAACTTTCCCCATTGGAACCATAAAGACATTGGAAGAGGCAGAAAGGAGGAAATCGAGTCAACAAACTAAAACTTGTAAAGGAGATGATAAAAAATAATTTATACAAAATGAGATGAAGAGGCAAAGAGCCCAGATGAGCCTGTCTAACAATAGTCGAGAAGATGCAGACTGAATAGGATAAACATTCATTTTTCATCCCGACCCTTATGGTGTCTCATATTTAGCCTAGTCTTGGAATTGGTGACTTTGATATAGAAGACTCTTTTCTGTAAACCAAGACCCATGATAACCACAGAAATGGTTCCAATCTCATTCATGGGAAATGCAGCACGGGCTTTGGAGCCAAAGAACAGGCCTGCCAGGGAATCTAGTAATGATTTTTCCATGACATGTGCTACTAGTATTGATACAAGTCAGGCTATAGCATTTCTCCCAACTAGCAGATCTGAATGACCACAATAAAACACATTCCCCGTAGATAAGTTTAGGGCAGAAATGAAGGGCAAGGGAGAAACAATAGCAGAGCTGGAATTGGAAATCGGCAAGCACATAAATTGTCCAAGGAAGAATGGCTCGGCTGCAGAACTGAGAAGAACGAGGCTTTAAGAAAAAACAAAGAGATGGCACTTGGCTCTGAAACAAATGCAATCCAATCCAGAGAGCAGCTCCTTGGAGAGAGGCTTTGAAAGCCATATAATTGAGACTGGGGCAGGACAATCCATTATATGATGAGTCAGCTAGAGATGAAGACAGCAAACAAATTGGACTTCACACAGGAGCATCGCATGGGTTGTTGGTCAACTGTACAATGTGTGCCGGGTACTTGATCATTTCCAAGACAAAGAACCAAGACCAGCTTCTCCTTCCCCTTCCCTCAATCTACACAGGAACAGCCATTCTGGACTGTTCCAGTAGTTTTAATGTGCAGGGATGTGTGTGTGTGAAAGAAATTAGAACAGTGCACTCCAATTAGAATTCTGCTCCCCCATAACCATTTCCTTCTGCCCCCTCATTTCTAACATTACTGTAACTCAACATGTGCAATTGAGCATTTATAAATATCCATCCAAAGAAAAGAAGCAGACGGTCACAGAGGGAAAGAGAACAGAGCAGAGAGTTCCAGTGAATCAATGGTATTATTATTATTATTATTATTAATAATAATAATAATAATAATAATAATAATAATAATAATAATAATAATATAGTAGTAATAATAGTAGTTACCCTCCTTTCCTCATGACATGATGGTTTTGAAAATGGAAGTGTGCATTAGATTCAATGCCACATTAGACTCGAGTAAATACACGTATATGCTATAGGGCGGAGCATTCACCTCCGTTCCTTTTTTCCATGGTGCCAAGAAATCCAAGACTTTGCAGCCCCCAACAACATTGGGGAAAAGCCTTTAGTGAAACGAAGGCTCCAAGAAGCTGAAAAAGGGGAAACAACGTGACACAAAGTATTGCTAAGCAACTGGGAGACAGCCATTTACCTCAAAGTTGGCCAGACATGGTTTCCATTCTTTCCCAAATACTTTGTGGGAAGAATCAGCCCCAAAATTTGGGAAGCCTATTTTTGGGGGGACGTAGCACTGAGTGTCGCCCAGCCAGAAAGGACTGAGCCTCATACAAATGCTTTCTCCACAGTCAATTTTCAGAGAGAGAAAAGGATGCTGCCACAAACATTTCGGGAATCGTATCAAGAGCTATGAATAAAATATAACGGATTAGCAGTGGTGCTGAAAAGGAGGGAAATGTTAATTTTCTAAAACAAATTAAAACCGTAGAGGCTGGTTTGTGTGAATTCTCCAGAGAGAAATAAACAAATTCCACTTTACAAAGAATGTATGTATTTTAATGGATGAAAACAGAGAGTCTTCTGGGGATAGGAGCAAGCCCATCCTTGCACCTTATCTCTCCGCTGCACAATCTCGTATGTCCAAAATATGAACATAGTTACTGGAGCATGACTTGTGCTTACTATCCCTAGCAATGTTTCCTTCTTTAACCAGGTTTGAGAAACATATTACCTCCCTGCTGCATTCTTACTTTCTGATCAGTGAGAGGCTAATAGCAATGGTAGGAAACCTAAGTCTTGCTAATGAAGGACATCTCTCTTATACCAACTTTCTTCAGGTATGGGATCCAGGTGGATTTCAACAAATCAAGCATAGTATAGCTCAAACCTATTTGATATAAACATTTTGAAAAAACATTAAAAAGTTCTATTACAAACAACAAAATTAAAACGGTTCAAAATCACAGTAAAGCAGATCAAAACATAACATTACGTAACAAAATTTGAAAAAGAAAATTCTGTTCCTGGTTTGAAAGTGTTATTTGTGTTTAACTGTGTGGTATTTACTTTGAAAGTAGTTGTTCTACTCCAGAAACTTTGTTTTTATGGCTGCTACAAACTATGTTGAATTGGTTGAGACTCAATGAGATATTCATTGAAAAACTATAGCAAAATGTGCTTTAGGATGTCCCGCAAAAACAAAGTTTTTGCAGTTTAATAAACTTTTTTTTTCATGTTTCTATGATAGATGTTTTCTCATATTTGGTGAATTTGTCAGAAAACTAAAAAGTGCTGAGTACAAATACACGTCAAAGACTTTGTGATTTGGGACCACATAAAAGAGCCAGAAATAATAAAATAATAATAATAATAATAATAATAATAATAATAATAATAATAATAATAGACTTTTTCTCTCTGAAAAGAAGAGACTCATAGCGGCTGAAATTGAACGCAATGTTCCCAATGAATTTAAAAATGACCAATACTATTCCATTGTAGACAATTAAGTTTTAATTAACATTTCTACAACAAACATGCCAAATAAAAACACTTTTAAAAAAAGAAAGAGAAACAGTGTTCTCTCTCCAACTCCTTGGTATGCCTTTACACAAACATTTTGAACAGACCTTTCCCAGCCTGCTCTTTGTGCATTTATTGAAAACCAAACGTTTTATGACGCAAGATGCAATCTCTAAACTACAAGCGGTGTATGGATTTTTTGGGGCTCCTTTCGCAAGAAGAAGCTGTGGGTTGTGTTTCGTATGGACTAAACTTCGGTGTACCAGACAGGTCACTAATGCTATAAAAATAGTGAGTAGTGCATCACAAAACCAATTTCAACATGATCATCTTTTGAAAACAAGCTGCCTCTTGGTTTCTTCTATTCTTAGAAAGAATTCATGTTCACAGTTTAAAAAACAACTATTAACACTTCTTCAAAAGTAGTAAAATACAGAATTGACAGATTGATTCCTTCGGGTGTAAGAAAAATAGTTTTTTAAAATATATGTGGCTCAGTACAAAATATTGTGTGTAAAGGACGACATGATTCCAAAATTGGCTGCGGAGGGAGGGGAGGGCTTACAAAAATACAAAACCATTTGCATTTCCAGAGTGCATAATTATTAGACTTCTTTAGTGCAAACCAAAGGCTATCTAAATTGAAATATAGACATCTCAGATATTTGCAGAGGTACGTAAAACGTGGAATTTCTTCAGAATCATACGGATGGAGCCCAATTCTCGATTGATTCTTTCCAAGCGGTCTTCCAAGGCCTCCTGATGAAAGAATCAAAACCCAAAGGAGGAGACATAGTCAAGACCGAGAAAAGACAACCACAACCCCTCTGAAATGGAAGGTCCATACCAAGTCTCTACGTTTCACAAGCAATGGCAGTTTTCTAATGGGAATCAAAGTATAACTATTGTTGCATATTGGAATGGGAGAATCCCTCCGACCTTTACATTTCTCTATTTTATTTCTCAGATGCTTACAGAAAGACAAAGAACTGTGGACATGTGCACCCCTAACTCAGTTGAGAGTAAAGTATGACTTGAGTAGCACTACATGTTCTATTATATAAACGTGTTTTAGCTCTAGTGGCTCACTCACACGTGCAGGTCGGCTTCTAAACTGCCAAATAAGGAGCATGTATATCTAAGCTAGGCTTAAGATGAGACATGCAGTTTGTTCTACTATTATTAAGGTTCGGTGGTAAGGCCAATAAGCCAAGACATGCACACACCCCTCCCAGATGCATCAAAAACATAGAGTTTAAACCTGATTAAGTCTTGCCTGCAGAGTCATTCTCCCTCCAGCACATGGTATTCGACTCAACTGGGCCTCGATCTAGGACAAAAATAAAAGCACTAAGAGAGAGACTCTCTGAAAGAAAGCAAGGGACCATGCTCCTGTTCAACAGATCTTAAGGCAGTGGCACCATGGACACTTGGAGATGATTTCTTGTTTTGAAGAAGGTGCAATAGATGGGATCTGCAGTGTGTTGCAGTCTGTCCCTCCATCTTCAAAGAAGTGCTTCTGTTTAGCAGCATCATGCCAAAAGCCTGGCTTGACCCACCGTTCCAGTATCCAAACTACCAAAAGGCATAATCACTTTATTACGGGCTTGAAGCAAATGATCTGAACTTTAGTATGGATGTACTTCAAATATGGTATAACCCACACATGTCCAAGTATTGCATGCTAGTAAATGGCATGTCGGAATTTAAAACACAACTGAAGATCTGTCTTTTCGGCAGGCTGTCCCAGTCAGTTTTGACGAGGAATTTTAAAAGCGCATTCGACATTTATGATGTTTTAAATTTTGTGTCATGTATTTTAAGATGTGTATGTTTTAATATGTGCTTTTATGGAATGTGTTTTAACTATGTTGTGCCCCGCATCAAGCCATAAGGAGAGACAGATAATAAATAAATTATTATTTACCATCATCATCTTCCCTAGGGCTAGCACACATGCCATGGACAACATCGTTTTTAATTTCTGTAATTTTGAACTATGCCCAAAAGATAGCATTTTTATAACCCCCCCCCCCCAGCAAATATGAGTATAGTACCTTCCAAACAGGGCATGTGTTTTCCCCAGGTACCAAATTGTAACAACATATGAAAAGAGACAAAATTGTCAGTCTCTACCTGTTGCTTTTCCTGCGTGAGTTCATCGAAGAGTCGCTCTGTCTCAGTCAAAGTCTTGATCCTCGACACATATTTGAAATCTGCCTCATAAGGTGCTGGTGCTGCTAAGGACAGGCATGGCTCACTGGCATGTGCAGAGTGATCTTCTTCCCAAACAAGGGGCTTCCGCCCTTTCCTTGCTCCTGTATGCAACGGGTCTGTACAAGAGGAAGGATTCACATGGCTGCCTTTGCCTGGGCTGGTGGACTGCAATTCTGTCCCTCCTAAATAAAAAGGAGAAATCTCATAACAAGCTCTCTATAGAACAATGATACACACGCGTATACATACATACACACACATATATAAAACAAGAACTACAAATTGATTATCCTTTATCAAAAATTCTGAAATACTTGGGACTATAATAATAATAATAATAATAATAAGAAGAAGAAGAAGAAGAAGAAGAAGTAGTAGTAGTAGTAGTAGTAGTTTATTTATTCCCCGCCTCCATCTCCCCTGAAGAGGACTCGGGGCGGCTCACAGATAATATTAGATTAAAACAGTGACAATAAACAGTATATCAGTAAACAAAAACATACACCAAATTATAAAAATTTAAACATTAACCTATGAAAATGAAAACACACTTAATAAACACAGAATTAAAAACAGCATATTTGAGTAATAGACTAGTTAAAGTGCACTTTGTTATAAGTTGTAAACTCAAGATAACAGATAAAGTGCTACAAATTCATTGGAGGTTGATTTGGGATGGGAAAGACCCTAAGTAATATCATTAACCAGGATAAGTGCCTTGGATTATAAATGTCTTGGATTTCAGATTTTGGAGTATCTGCATATTCATAATGAGGTTTAACTGTTCTAACATATACTACAAGCCACTTTGCATCTCATAGGGGAGAAAAACGTGGCAAAAACCAAACAAATAAACATGGATCCCTAAGAATAAATGCAGACACTATCCAATGGAGTTGGTAGCTATCCAGAAGGGTAGGCTTGCTGCTAAACTGGGCCTTTCTCTTGGAGTTGGGTCAGAGGGATTTCCCCCTTTTTCATGGATGCTTCCTGAATAAAGAGTAACTAATTTACAAAAGTCCTTTCATGTTGTTAATTGCAATTCATTACAAGCAAATCAGTAAATGTGCCCCCTCTGCTGGTTGCAGCAGCAAAGAGTTCAAATACGAGAGTGAAATGGCAAACGTTGAGGGAAGCAGGGCCAGGCGGGAATGGTGGCACACCTGCATCCTGTCCTTGTAAACTGACCCAAATGACTTGCATGGGACAAAAACAAACCAAGCCATACCCGCAGCAAGCATTTACCTTCCGGATCTCCTAGTGAGCGAAACTGCAGCCGTTTCCGTGGGTTGTTGTACTGTGAGGCAGGCGTGGGCATTTCCAAATCGTCAAGCAAAACATCAAACCTGGTGTTTGAGGGGGAAGAAACACAGAACACAATTCTTCCTTCTTCACTGAACACTAGTGAGGTTTACTCTTCAGGAAGTGTCTAAAGAGAAGCCCATATCCTGTCCGTTTAAAAACAGCAACCACCCAAGCTGAACTTGACAAAAGACAAGTTTTTCTTGAAAATCTGACTCTATATGCCAGATAAACCAAATATTATTTGGTGGGATTTATATGGAAAACAGCTGAGATGATGAAATACTATATGGAAGTTCTAGGTGTGGGACTGGAAAGGGGGGGAAAGTAATGCCATACAAGGAATGATAGCACAGCTCCCATATCTGCAGAAAATATATGATTTCACTTTTCTAGTGTTACTTATTCACCGAAGGTCTCCTGTACAAACCAACCCCTCTTCCTAGTATCTCCATCAGAAATGTGTTTTGATATATGCATTTTATTGAGTGTTTTTATGGCAATGTATTTTAACTGTGTTACGCCCTGCCCCATGCGGAGAAGTGGGTAACAAATTATTATTTATGTTGATTATTATCATTATCATCATCCGGTGGGGCAGATGGACAAACTGCACTGAGAAGAAACAAAAGATACATTGGACTTTCCTACAGCAGAGCAAGGCATCTCCACATGGCTTGTTACTTCATGATCCATTATCATGCTCCATGCAGCCAATGTGGCAACTTGTTCATTGTGCAGATGCAAAAACAAGCAGCATTCTGCGGATCTTGTGATTCCCTGGAGCACCAATGTAGTCTGACATTGCTATCTCTGCCATATTGAGTTTACCACACCAACTTCACCTTCCACCTTCGCCCCTGCTCTCAAGTGAGCCACCAAAACACTCTTACCTCGTCATCATGTTCTCATTTTTGCTGAGCAAGTGGCTAAACCCTGGAGACAAGTTCTCTTTCGGAGAGCGTTTGGGGCTGTAGGTCACTGCAATCGGCGTCAGCATTATTTCTCTCCTTGCTGCCAAGAGAAAGCGCTTATCAGGACTTTGGTCTCAGTGCAAGCACCAGAACCTTTTTTAGTGCAACACTCAAGAAGTCCTTCACAAGGATGGGATTTTATTGGAGGCATACAGTAAGGATTAGCAACTGAATCAAATCTGGCTCTGGGTATATACACTATTTTGCTGATTTTGGCAAGTTAGGGAGACGATAACTTCAGACACAAGGGCTGCATCTACACTGTGGAATTAGCACAATTTGACACCACTTTAACTGCCCTGAATCAATGCTATGGAATCATAAGAGTTGTAGCTTGGTGAGGCAACTCTTTGGGTTGGGTTGACCACTGGTTGAATGGGTAAGCTTCCCACTTTCTCAATTTCTCTGTTTTACTTTGTCTGTTGTAAAAGTTGAAGATAGTTCAATCATCAGCCCACAAAAGATAACAACAAAACCTTTTTTTAAAAAGATAAGCATAGCAGAAAAAGATTTCGTCTACAATGGGACGAGCACCATAAACACAAAAGCTATGCAAGATTATAATTTTAAAAAATTGTTATCAACAGCTCACACATACTCCTAAACTTATAAACCTGGCCATTCTTACTCGGAGTATTTGATTTCCTGTTTGAAGGTGGCAGAGAAGAGGACCTCTGGCCACTTGGCGAGCTGTATCTCTTGCTTCTGAGCTGGTCTCTGCCTTTCTCTGGAGACTGGCTTGCATTAAGAGCTACTTCGTCAAAGCCAACAGTTGGACGCCGAGGGGTTGGTTCTGAAATAAACAACAACAGCACAACAAAATGAGAAGATTTATTTGTGGGAGTTCCTTGCAAAAAAACAGGTATCTCAAGTAGCAAACTTGAAGAAACTTTTTAAAAACACAGGAAAATAGCCAAGATACATAAAACTGAAATCAGGAAAGGGATACAATTTTATTTTATGGAGAATGCACCAGAATTAGTGTTGGATCAGTGGGGGAGAAAAGTGAAATGAAGTAAGATGCAACAAATATTGTTTTAAACTTTGGTTTTAAAGCATAACACAGCACTTCATAAACTTTACTGTAAAGCAACGAACCACTTAAAAGTAGTACAGCAGTTCTTCCACACTCTGGAAAAATAAGATTTGCCAATAGCTGAATGTCTAGTTTGCATAGCATAGGGCTGATTCTCACATGGTTCTTTCATCTAAAGATGAGCCCATTTTAATTCAGATGTAGGAGAAATATCTGTGAAACCCAACGGGATGACTCATGAAACGAAGGCAAGCCGAAGGGTCTTACTTGTAGGAGCAGCCTCCTCCTCTTCCTCCTCCTTCCCTGTCTGAGTGCCCCAGTTTTTCAATGCTTTCCTTTCTTCAAGTTCCTTAAATGCTTTTATGATGGGCGTTTCTGGGACTCTGGCTTCTTTCTTTGCCATTTCATTGATGAGTGAAGGATCTGAAGATGAGTCCTTCTCCGGAGGCGAGTGATGCCTGGAAACACACAACAGGATCACGCAGATTCAGTACCCGTTATAATCAGACTGAGGAAATAGTGACAAGAGAGGCACTCAAGATGGAAAGGAATCCAAAGCACCGTTGTACATTACTGGGTTCAGATCCACATTCAACTGGCTGAATGTAAGTCCCATTGTTTTTGACAGAAATGAAGATAAATTAAACTATTATACACACCAAGGACAAAAACATGTAGGCAACTTCCCACAAGACTGCAAGAATCCCACAAGAATTCCAGCAGGGTCGTTTTCTAACTTTTCTCCAATATAAGGCCCATCAGTTGTGGACTGGGACAACAAAGCTTTCAATGGGTTGTTGTATGTTTTCCATGCTGTATGGCCATGTTCCAGAAGTATTCTCTCCTGACTTTTCACCCACATCTATGGCAGACATCCTCAGAGGTGTGAGGTAACCTCACCACCTCTGAGGATGCCTGCCATAGATGTGGGCGAAATGTCAGGAGAGAATACTTCTGGAACATGGCCATACAGCATGGAAAACATACAACCCTGTGATCCTGGCCATGAAAGCCTTCGACAACACAAAGCTTTCAATCTCTACAAGAGGGAAGTAGACTGAGGTATAATAGTGGATGATGATGATGATGATACCCGCCTCTCCCTGTGGCTCAAATCTGTGGATTATTTGCATTAAAGTGGCAAGGATTTGCTTCCTAATTGTCTAAAAACAGCAGCAACAAAAATATGCCCCTTCTGTGTAAGATAAACCACTAATTTGGAAGGATGGACTATCAACTCAGTTCTTGTTCTAAAAACAAAACACTGGGCTAGGTTTGCAGAAACACCCTGCTCTTTAATTCTACTAGGTGCAAATCTGCTCTGAAGAAGGGGTTGCTTGTTATTTGAGTTTTTCAACTGGTCACATGAACGGGTTTGCACCTGAAGAACATTCTGCAGCTGAGGCATTTTTGGCAGCCATCAACAAAGATGGCTACGTGTGCCTCAGCCAACTATCGGTACTCAGTCCATCACACAGTAAAGAGACATGGAAAAGAGAGTTGGAGGGAAGGTTGCATTAATTTACAGACGGCCACTTGAAAAATCACTGTTTGTGGTCAGCAATCTGTTTTCCGTGATCTTTGTGAATCACACAAAGTGCTGACTGGCTAGCAAACTCAACAAAGAGGAGTGGTCCACATCAAGCTGGGAGTGATGAAAGGACAGCATGACTCAAAGGCACATCAGCCCTTGCTCTCTCATATCCAGTCTGGAATGGGAAATTAAGGTCAATGGTAGATGAAAGCCGTTCGGGTAGATGAAAGCAGCAGAAGCCGCTACTGCTCAAGTGGAATGAGTCTTGAAAATGGCAATTTCCACCCGTTTCAAGAGCTTCCGTAAAGAGATAGGGCATCCTTTCTCAAGACAAGGATGAGCTATGAAGAGCTATTGAGTCTGATGAGAAACATAAAAGGCCAGTGTTTACCAAACATCAAACAAAAGCAGTGTGTTTTCCAACGGAGTTGAAGGATCCTGCAGAAAGGCTAGTAAAGCAAAGTCGGGTTGCATATGAAAACTAGACACTACTCTGAACTATCTGAGTAAAGCATTACCTGACTCGAAGAGCTGTGAGCTCACCTGCTCATCTAACAGATTTAATTGGGACTAAGAAAACGGTCTTCAAAGACATCAAATGAAGATCAACTGTCGCCAATAGGTTGAAAGAAGCTTTCATCAACAGAGAGTATCACAGAGAGTAAACCTTAGTGACAAAAGGGGGGGGGGGTATAAGTATCACAATCCTTTCCAAAAGTGCTCAACTAATGAACCCTTATCTGGAGCTAGTCTGGATGATATTGCTGCCAAATGCACTTATCATGGGTTTCAAGTGCAGTAGAAACTCCAAAGCATGCAATATGGAAATCAGTGAAGAAACCCGAGTCTACTAGAAATGCCCAAACAAACAAAGCCACTCAGCATCATACGGCTTCCAAGTAGAAGGTCCTGTTTGTCGTCAATACAGCCTTACATTTAGGTGAGGCTCTCCCACCTGTCAGGAGCTGACAGCAACCAGAGGATAGGTGTAGGATTCCAGCACAGAGCAAGAGCACATAGAGAGTCAGATCTGTAAGAATTTTCTCAGCTCTCTTATTCTGAATAGGAATCTAAGCAGAGACTGCTGGTGAGCCCTGGACAAAAGTGTCCAAAATCCCTACTGATTCAGGAGGATTTAAGAAAGTGAACCAGCATCAGTGCCTGCATCACACTCTGCGCAGCCAGAGATTTCAGCCCTGGGAAATGTGGCTGTCCAAGATCTTGTTGAACTGCAAGGCTCATCACCTTACCGGCAATTTGTGCCTGTTTCTTCAAGCCGATTGTCTTGATCTTCTAAGGGCTGCCCTGTGAAGATGGAATACTCTGATCCTGGTATCAACCATTTCCTTCTGCTCACATCAGAGCCTGTCAATTTGCTGGTAGAAAAGAAAGTGTGAGGGATTCACAAACAAATCAGACTTTTGTTCTTGGGACAGGAACAGGGAAAACAATATTCTAGTAGCCAAAGTTAGTAAGATATATAAAAATACATTGCTCAAAAACAGCTCTCTTTAGGAAATTTTGTAAATACAAATATTTTGTAAATATCTGTAGAGATGCCAACTTAAAAAACTCCTCCCCTACTACTGCTATGCTACTTTTGATTCCAGAAATTTTGAGATGTCACAATTTCAGCTGCTTCTACTAAAAAAGCTAATATTTTCTATGGTTTCAATTCTATGGGAAGTTTAATAGCATTCTAACGAACGTGGACAGTTTATCCTTGGGTGGCTTCACATGCCAAGCAGGTAGGCAGGATTTTACACTGAGAACAAATAGCACTGTAAAGAGGTCTCACCCTACATTACCAAAGCTGTTAATTACAATAACTAAAATAAAAACCTTGCCATATCTGGAAATGTGTTTATCTCTAAAATACCAAGACAAACGGCTTGTCTGCATTACAGAGATTATTCTTCATCAAACCACACAACTAGTATATACTATTCCATCCTTCTTACAATCATTATAGCGTCAGGAAACATAAATCGCTCACTTCCTCATAAAGTGATATTTATGATTCACTTACTTTGTATAAGATGTTCTGAAGTGGCTGTCTGCAAGGTGGCGGAACTTAAGCACGTTTTCATGCTCCAACTGCTTTACTTGGGCTTCAAGTTTTGAGACTGTTCTAAAGCAGGAGGCAAGGATGACATTTTACAAGATCATTTAAAAACAAAGGACTGGAGTAAAAATCTCATCCACTGATCCTTTTGAGGAACTCCCAGAGAATGGTACATTTACCTTTTCAGATCAGACATCTGAGTGTTTGCATCCAGCAATTTGTTTTCTGTGATATTTAAAGTATCCTAGAGGAAAGAAAGAAGTACCTATTACTCTTACATACAATGGAAGTTAAAGCCAAATTGGTATCACTGCTAATCTTGAAGAAGTTGTACATATACGTTGCATTCATCTGGGAATCAATTTAAGTTTACTTTAGCTTCCTCCAGAGAAAGATCAGGGTATAGACCATACAGAATCACTGCCTAAAAATTCCACTTGAGATCATTTCAGTAGACACAAAGTTTATTCTCACCTTTACTCTTTCGTGTTCTTTCCCAAGGGAGTCATATTCTCCTAAAAGCTACAAAAAATCATACTACCATTAATTCTTTATACACAAATATCACAAAGTAATCAACAAATTATCTAAAGTTTAATCTAACAGTTTATCTTATGTATTGTTTTTATCTGGAGTCAAAAGATAGATATATATATAGTGTCATATATATATAGTCCCCTGAGATCCCACAGTAGAGAACAAGATATAAATATTTACACAAATAAATAAACAAATAAACATTTGGGGCCAAGTCTTAATATTATTTAGCACTTGGGGTTTCGGTGCTGTCAAAGAGGCTTGGAGGCCTTATGATCCACTCTGCGCTACAGCATAATTCACCAAGAACACAACTAACCAGCCACACTCAGACTTAAAAGCAATCCATATTTGCAGAGAATCTGGCACTATTTGGGTGCAGCAGCATATGCATACAAGCTCTGCCTTGCTACGATGAAGCACTCAAATAGGGAGCAACATTATCTTTTTGTAGCAGGACATTTTAAATATCTGATAAAATTTTACAATGTTTCAAATTTCAACAATTGCAAGGACAGGCAGCGAAACAACTAAACCTTACAAACTACGTTTTTCTATTATGAATGTTAGCTATCCCTAGCTGATTTTTTTTAAAAAATAACCAGAGAGAAATCTAGGATTAGTTTAGAAAAACTATGAACACAGAGTATTGCTGAGTAGCACATCCATTGAGCTGTTGGAGACAAAAACAAAAAGAAATTGAGTAGGCAGAGATGAAGATCTGTTTTCCCAGGTGATGAAAACCAGCACAAAACCATCTGGAGCTAAACAGAAAAGAATAATATATCTTTTGAAGTCCAATGGCTGTCACAAAGAGAGCAAGACAGCAAGAGAGATATATTACAAAGATGCTTCTGTTTTAGCAGAGAGAGCTGTAATACCAGTACACAGGTATTCCACAATGGAGTAGCACCACTCTCAACGTTGGGAAAGGGTTCCCATTACAAAATACGATTTGTAGAGATCCCTCCCAACGAAAAACTCACCTCAGTCACAAATTACCTCAAACAGCATGCTCTGCAGGATTAAACCTCACAAACTGTGCATGTAACTGAATTTATTCAAAAGGTCTGTCATCCCATTTAGCCCCAAAATAACATGACTCTACATTTTCCTACTTACGTTTTGAAACATTTTGTTCTCTTCTTTTAACCTGGCGTCTTTATTATCGGACAGCTTGTAGGCCTTTTCAAAGGCTTCTTCAAGATCCTTAAGTCTCCTCTTGAGACGGCTGATGGTGTTATCTTTCTCTTTGCTGCTCGTTCGCATTTCTTCAACACGTTCTTGCAAGGCCTTCGCTGTATTGCTGACAGCACAGAAGCGTTCCCTCCAATCTGCCTGAAATATCAACAGGGCCAGAGTCATAGAAGGTGTATAATTTAAGGGAGGCCGACATTGCAAAAATCAGCAGAACATACACTTACCACTTCCATTTCCAGGGTACTATTTTTACTTTCCAGGGCTTGCATGTGATTGTTAGACTCATTCAGTGCTGCCGCTAGCTGGTCGCATCTACATTTTAAAAGATGACATTTTTAAAAGCCTTAAATTGGAAAAATAGAACTATCATATAATGGCCGAAACTGCATTGGAAGCCTATTTGAACCCAGACACTGCAAGTGTGGTTCTTCCTCTCTTATTAACTGACATCTCAAAATTTACACAGCAATGCTCTATGTTCATCAGTATGTGCTATACGTATTCAAAAGTGAAAACATGCATATTTCCACCAACTCAGCTATTACCTGTCAGCAAGATTTTGATTGATTTTCTTCAAGTCTTCAGAAGGTGGTTTATGGCTTATTTCCAGCTGCTGCTTTAAGCTTTGAATTTCCGCATCATAATACGCTCGTAGATCAGCAATATGTCGGGCATGTTTTTCCCTCAAATTCTGTCTAATCCTATTTTTTTAACATGAAAAGAAATGCATAATGTTATATCATCTTACTAGACAGAAATAGTTTCAAAGCAGAAAATGACAATTCTGGCACATGCAAAACACCATTAAGATTTATTGAAACAGAGGAAGGTCGAAAATGCCATTTGATGCATCATGGGAGAAGATGTATTGAACTACTCAAAACAAAGAAGTTAAAATCTCATCCAAGCTCGTGTGTGTGATAAAGTAACTTTCTGAATTAGTACCACTGGCACAGGATTCAGTGAATCATCTACTGCTTTGAGTCCCCTTTGGAGAGATAAAGCGGGGTATAAATAAATATAATAATAATAATAATAATGACAAAATGCAACTGAAACAATTGTTCAGTTTTTGCTGTTTTAAAGTTTAAAATGGAATTAATGGCCACATTCTTACTCACCTAGAGAGCATCACAGGATCTTCCGCACATGTTAGAGAGACACTAAATTCTGGCAAACTGCTGTCAGACGGAATTTGGGACTGTGCAGCTGAAGACGGCGTTAAAGTCAAGTTGTCTTCATCCTCCACGTTTACTCCTGCCTTGCTGATTTCGTTCTGGAAAGTGCACCGATTCCAGGCCTCAAGGTCCAAAGCGCCTGTACTGGAAGTGCATTTTGGAGACTCGAGAGACTGAGGTGACGTTACTGTGCTCATGTGAGAAAAGGAATCAGTGTCTGAAGACATGAAAAATGCAGGGTCTGCCATGGAGTCTGGCGATAAAGGGAGTCTTTCTGCCACCCCATAGCCGCTGTGCAAAGGAAGTTCTGGGTTCTGCTGGCCTGGTTTCATATGCAGTGTGGGGTCAAGGGTCAGGATCTGTAATACAGCAAACAGAAAGACAGACAACATGGAAACCATATAGTGTTAAGTAATATAGGTTGAACATCCCTTATCCGGAATTCCAAACTACTCCAATATCATGGTGGCATGGGTGGATTATCAAGCCTCCTTCCGAAGCTCGATTGGTCCACTGCGCAGAAAAGGATGGTGGCTTTCTCTACCCCCACGGTTCCTCAAAAACCAATGGGGAAATTACAGCAGACTAAGTCATTTTAGGGCTCTAACCAGAGTCATCCCAAGGAGCAGATGGGCTTTACATTTCATGGATTTTGGTGGGCTTGAGGAGTTAGCCCGAGCTATGGGGAGGTTTCTTGGAAACAGAGAAAGCTTTGAGATAAAGCTTGGGCTTGGTACCACTTGAGATCAGGAGGCCTCACACAGACCTCTAGTCATAACTTAGATCAGTGAATTTCCACTGGAAAGAGGAACTAGTTTTTTGTCAAATAAGTCATGTCTGATAGTCATGCTAACAGATTGTTGAGATATATAAAAAACATTATCTTACGCTCCTGATTTTATCAAAGAACAGGAGAGAGGGGGCTCAGGCTCAGGCACAGTGACAATGTATTCTGCTCCTCAGATAGACACACTCCTTGGGATTGTGTCATAAGAGGACCTCGCTGTGTTTTGGAGCCTGGGGCATGAAGACCAGCCTCTAATATGAGGAAACACTGAAGGATTCCAACATAATACATATGAGGTTTAAAAAGAAACATATCAACCATTACCTCAGGGGGATGAGTTGATTGCAGTGGGGAGAAGTTCCAGTCTACAAGCTGTCTGCTTTCAATTTGTTTCTTATGATAAATATCCTTTAAGGATGATGGCTTCATTTCATCAGCAGAAGACTAAATAAAAGCAATTATGATTACTGTTGTTACAAGCAAAAACACCTACAGTGGGACCTCGAATTACAAGCATCCCGACTTAAGAATGGTTTGGGTTAAGAGCCATGGCTTGGCTAGGGTTTTGCTTTGACATAAGAGCAGCATTTTTAGTTAAGAGCTAGTGCAAGAGGAAGCGCTAGCGTCAAAGGGAGCACTAGCACGAGAATACCGTGCTTTAGGGCTTCAAGGTAGTAGCCTCCATGCCTTGTGCTCTTGTCCGCTTTGGGAGATGCAATTCAAAGCTTATCAGTTGAACCCAATTGTCAAGAGTGATAGAATAATTTTGAGCATCTATCAATCTATCAATGCAAACGGAGAGAAAAGATACCTGCTCAGAGGACACCTGTGTTGGCAACATACAAAATTCGTTCCTGAAGTTTTCAGGCAAACTGTGGTACATCTCCTTCTCATCTAGTTTCCAGTAAGTAAATCCTAAAGAATAAAATGTTTCAAACTTAATTTCTGTATTTGAAAAGTGCTATGAAGCTCAACGCGTTTTCCCCATTATGCATGCACACTCAATCTTATGAAAAACTCTTGTCTGAAATGTTACGCTTCCGAGCTTCTGTAGTAACAAGGTTTGAAAAAAAGCTATTTGACATCACAGAGAACTCTGTGGAAACTAGCCTCCAGAAAGTAATTTAGAATATTTGTGCTTAGCAATATTTTAACATGATCTTCATCAAAATCTCTGCTTCTTGTATTCCCACTGCAAAGAGGTACAGTAATACAGTGAAAGTGTATTCATCCTTTATGCCTTTCACAGTTTAATTTTCACTGCACGTATATTTGTTTTTTTTCTGGATTGTGCCTCCTAATGCTTAAAACCATGCAATATAATGTGTCGTGTAAAAACAAAATAGTGCACAACAATAATCATGCTGAACTTTTACATAAGACTGCAATGTGGTAATATCAACAGAAATAACAAAGAAAGTAAAATATTAACAGTTGACTATACCTGAAGTATCAGACACTAACGAATTTTGGCTTCCATCTGGTTGACTGAGGTAAAAAGTATAAGACGGTGGAACAGCAGCAAGATGATTATTCTATAATGCCACAGGAGGGGGGAACCAAAGATTTGTAGACCAATGAATACATGAAAATAATCGTCAGTTTTATAGCATGCAAAATAGCAATGTTGAAAAATGTCACTAGTTATGGTTGGTAACGCAAAGTTATCAAGATCCAGCAATAACACAATCTTTAATCATATCTAATTACCACTGAGTTCAATAGGTTGCACTGCTCAGTAAATAGACATGCAACTGTTGCACAAATTAAGTAGTCTGATGAAGTAGAATACAGAACTTTATTTGCGAAAGGAATATCTGAGGAATGGAATTTACATTTTCAAGCGTTTTTGTCTGCATTTGTTCTTTTCCTTGCACAGAATGCACATCATCTTCTTCCATATTTGTCCTTTTTAGCTGATTTTGTTTCATTTTTTGAGCCCATGATGTTAACGGTTTACTGCAGGATGGGAAAAGAAAACAAAGAAAGAAAAACCAATGTATTTACAGTATTGAAGTCATATTTACAGATCTGCTTCTTGTTATAATCTCATAGATTCCAGATTGAACTTTCTTTGACTGTGTGCATTGTTAAGGGCCAAGAGAGGAAATTTGGATGTCAAATGTACTTTCCACGTTGAAACTTGCAGGAGAGGTTTAAGGGGAAAACACTTTGTTTCCAAAATATTAAGACTTGTTTTCTCATCCCCAAATTATATATGGGGTTGGTGGGGACTGGACTTGAGTTCCTCGCTTAACAGTCTTCTCCAGAACACAAGCACATTCAATGAAGTTGGAAAAAGAATTTGCAATATGTTGATATACTATGATAATCAAAAGAAAGCAAAGTGAGTGGAATTCAAATCTCCAGAGGAGCCACAGACAGATCGCTATGGAGCAACTACCTCCAGACTTCCAGATAAAGACTAAAAATACTTCATCAAACTTATATCAGTTTGTGTTAGTCTTGAAGCAATACCTCTCAGAGTTATGTGAGAGAGGATACATTCTCAGATGTCACAACAGTAGAGCACTAGTCGTAGCAGAGATACTGAAAATCTAGCAAAACGACAAGCTGAGAATGGGCAACAAAAAATGCCTACGTAAAACGTATTACGACTTCACAGGACTATAAACTCAACCCTCCTGGGTAAGCCCATGCAGGTACCATGCTTCCTGGAGGCTGAAACATATTTCCCATGTATGTTCTTTTAAAATGAAACAGGGTGTTAGCCCACTGGAGGAAATCCCTGCCAGTCTACCACACCAGAGAGCACAGAAGTTACCAATGTTTCTGCCGGTCTAATAAGACACAAGCTTGAGGATTTTAAAGGAAACAGGCAAGGTGTTTCAATTTGTCAACATCACCTTGCATGGGTAACAGCATTTCAGGTTAAAATCTAAGATAATCCAATGCATGTCAAATGACAGATGCATATAAGAATCTCAGCTATCTTTACGAGTAAGACAGCATGTTAGTAACAGCATACAAGTGCCGAGAACTGGACATATTCAACACTTACTAATTCTAAAGATAAGTCTAATGACCCAAGGTCTGCCACTTACCCGTTTGTTTTTCCACACTGACCTTCATTAATATTAGACACAAATTCAGCAGGAAAACCTGTATCATCATTCTTTACTGATGGACAGTGCTCTATAGTTGTTTGTGTGCTCTCTCTATTAGGAATAGTGGTTGTAACTAAATCTTCCCGTGCTGCTGATGCGCCGCCTTGTCCTTTGGTAATCTCCTCTGTATTTTCCATGCCCATCTGAACGTCTTTGTATTTGTTAGGGCTCAGTTCTGCAGCAGAACAGGTGCCATACCCGCTGCTCGTGGAGACACTATTTGCAAGGCACTCCTGATGTACGGCCGAAGCTTCTGGCTGACTCTCAGAGCTGCTAGATTTGAGCTGGCTGGCAAGGAGCTCATTTTCTTCAAATGTTTTGGACTGCAACCCCATCTGACTTTCTAATGAGGAGAAACTGTTCCTAAGTTTGACCGGAGTGTTTTGATTGGTGCATGAACACACATTCTGGCTTTGCAATTTCACCAAGTGTTTGATTTCATTCTGTATGCGCTGCAAAGAAAAGCATAAAGCATATTTTTTAAAAAAGGAAATCTCAGATCTTGTGTCAACTTTGGTTATTTTCACTGTAGCTCCCATACAATCCTTCAACGTACAGACATAACATGCGGAAATGTGTTATGAGACACAAATGAAAATCCAAAGAGCTGTTCCACTTTCACTATTCAGACACATGCATGCGCACATTCAGTGTTGCTTGGTTAAGACTATATTAGGAGTCTAATGCAGTCTTGTAGATACAAAAAAAGTGAAAACCTACCACCATCCCAGACATACGTAAGTGAAACAAAGGAACCTGAGGATCATAGTCTGGAAAGCTCCCATGTTCAGAAGGAATTATTACGTACTTCCAAAGTTGATTTGATATAACACTTAGGAATATTGTTAAAGGCATTATGTCCAACTTTTTCAATATGGCATTTTGACATTTCAAGAAAATTGGTGGGAAAAACCTGGAAGGATATAAAACCACTAGCCATTCCCAGTGTACTCTGGCCACTTGCTTCAAATATACTGAACTCGCAAATATCTAGATTTTAGACTTCTATCCTATAATTTAACCTTTTCCCTCTGGAGTTGAGGCTTGCAACTGCAAGAAAATAAACTTTGTTTGAACCTATGAAAAAATACCACACGCCTCTGACTAGATCCTAAACAGACATAACCAATGATCACTTGATAGTTATATAATGTGATTCTAAGCATGCTAACTTGAAATTAAGCCCTACGAAGTTCAACTGAGCTTATTTACCAATAAGGATGCAGGTTGTGGCATAAGGAGTTTTTTGAAACTTGGAAAACAGAAGGCTTTGGCAAAAGCATAACTGTCTATGTTTAAGAACCACGCAAAGTAATTTTGGTACCCACACAATCTACTTAAATATGAAGTATTATAGTCTAAATTTTCTTGACTAAGAACTATAGTTTTTAAAAAGTCAACTACCCAGATTTATAGGAATCAGTGAAGCATAAATGAAAAACATTCATTTTTCAGCCTGATCAATATATGGAAGAAATTGTGATTACTTTGTTAGCAGTATATTACCACAAATTATACAAATATTTCAATTTTGCAAAAGTTGAAAATATAGAAGCACCCTCTGGTCCTAAGAACTACTGATCATGAATAGCACTTTTCAGGATGATGCACATGAATTTCAGTAGATTTGTAAAGCAATTGCCAAATTTCAAACTACACATATAATTAGTTCTGAAAACAAACAACCATGGCAAGCATCGCTGAGTGACAATCAGATCCCTCCACAGCAACACCATAGTGATCATCAATGTTTACACATAAAGAAAGAAGAGCATGACTGACAAAAGGTGAGAAACATAAAGAAAGGAGGAAACAGGAAAGGGAAAGAACAAAAAAGAACAATACCTCTGTTATTTGTTTCAGTTTCAGGAACTGTTGCTTACTATTAATGGAGAGGGCCATCAGGAAAGGGAAGTGAGAAACAGTAACCAAAAGGTTGTAAATATTAAAATGTACCAAATATACACATTTCAAATGTATCAATCCATTTTCACATGTAGAATGAGACTTATACTTTGATTTCACAATAAAATATTCATGGAGGAAAATTAGAATTTCTAAGAAAAGGCAACTAAGGCTGAGATCCTGCATTAACAGATGTAGCTACAATGACACAGCTTCGTCATGACAGCTGTTTCTGCCAGTGCTCCCCAGAAAAACCTACTTCTTAAGGCAAGCAGTGGCCCGTCTGAAAGGTTTACAAGTGTCCAAATTTCTGGGCACAGGGAAATGACTGTGGCATTCTCTGTCATGGGGTGCATTTAGACAAAGAGCTGGAGAGACCCCTAGGGATCCTGCTACAGCTGCATACCTCCATGTATTCCACAATCAAGAGAATGGAGCAGTTGACATTTCCCAGTGTCCTGATCTGCAGTATCCTAGAATTCCCTTAGCTGTGACATTGCCTAGCTTAAGAGGCAGGATTCTGCTGACATCTTTGGACATTAAGGATCATAACTGTGAACCCCCAAAACTACAAGTCTGGCTTAAAGTGTCATAGAGATTGAACAGGATACCAACCTATCAACGTCAAATAACAGTGTTCACTTGTCTCAATCAAAACTGGAAAAATCTTAAGTATCTGGTAATCTAGACAGCAAAGATGTTTGCGGCCTACATGTATGAATTGAAAATGTCTTCTTTCTGATGTAAGCCTCACATTGACAAACCAAAATAGTTTTTCAGCCATGACTACAGTAGCAACTGCACAATTCTGAACTATATAAATTCCATATAGTCCAACCCAACTACAGAGAGTGCTGAGGCTCTCTCACCAAATGTACTACTAATTTGGGGGACAGGTCCTCTATAAGTAGTTTCAGCTGAACTCATTCATTTTATAGACAGTTTAATATTTTCAACTTAATGTTTGCATATTTGTAGCTATGTGCAATTTTATTATGATTTTGTAAATAATTGCCTTGAGTCTCAGTCTTGGAGAAAAGGGGGTACAAATAAAGTGACTGACTGGTGCAGCTATTAAGCATTCTGGGGATGAAAGGTATTGTTACAGCTTAGAATGAACACAATTGTGCATCTCTCCTATAGCACGTACACAGAAAAGGAACACACACTCACACAATAGCCAGGACTCATATGTCAAACACCAAGTCAAAATAGTTTGAGTGGTGATCTCCAATGGTCATGGGAGTTTCCCAGCACATACATCAGCCAGCGAATGCCCCATGTACAATTAAGCACAAGATAACCATAAAGCACCTAATACAATTCTCCTTGTTTTCTTAACTTGGGGAAGAACATCAAAAGCAAGAGAGGGCTAGAACACTGGTTCACAACAGGTACAAACATATTCTGGAAATCTAGGAAATCGACATGCTTTCTAAAAATCTAGACTGCCACCCAACCATCCTGACTCACTCATGTTCTTACAAAGTAGAATCACAACAACAACAATTATTATTGCACTGCAATTATTTAGTTGTCTAATTTTAAGACTATGTGATATACAAGCTTTGATACACAGAGCTATTTTCAACAAATGAACTGGTGATTTATAAGATGTCCTGGAAGGAGCATTCCCACCCCTAGCAGCAGCCCATGCCTTCCTAGAGATACCCATCTCACACATTCAACCACCACTGCTTTATTTTATTGTGGTCATTAAACTAAAGTACCTACATGGATTTGATGATGGAACACTTTTTGCTGGGCAAGCATCTGTTCTTGGCATTGCTTCTCCACCAGTCTGAACAATCGTAACCACCTGGTCTATTAAAGACAAAGATATTTGGAGAGACAAAATAACATTCCCTTGTCAGTTTTATTAGTTTTATCACTTCAGAGGGAACAGCTTAAGTCATACAATGAGAATCTCAAGCCACATCTTGATAAAACTGTCCTTTGAGACAAAAAATGCCTCTATACAAAACATTTTTTAAATTTTTAAAACTTACTGCAATATTTGGACACTTACGTCTTCATGAAAAAAATACTTCAACACCCATAAGTTAAAAAGAAGCCAAATCCAACTCCTTTATTTACTCAACATATTAAGTGTATAATGGAGCCACAGTCAGCCTTAAGGTGAACAGGGATTTTCCAACATCATTAGCTTACTACATGCTAATGTGTAAGAGAGATATGCAGTTTACTCCAGGCATGGGCAAACTTTGGCCCTCCAAGTGTTTTGGACTTCATCTCCCACAATTCCTAACAGCCAGTAAGATAGCTGGGATTTCTGGTAGTTGAAGTCCAAAACAACTGGGGGGCCAGAGATTGCCTTTGCCTGGTCTACTCCATGTCTACTACTCTAAAATGATCATGGTCTTCTTGGCTACACATATATATATACATACATACAGTCAAACATTGCATAACCCAGAAGCCTGGTATGATGGGCTGGTGAGGCAGTCTGCAGAGGCACTGTGATGTAGCACCAGTACGGCACTACAGATCACGTCCTTGGCAAATCGCATTTGTCCTACACCTAACATCACAGCACGAGTGTCAACTACTATATACATTTTGAGAACAGACTGGTTTTATCAGATTATGTCAGCTTTTGCCATTATTGATAAAACAGTTTTTACATCAGACTGTTACATACTTCACAGTTCTTCAGTATTTCCAAGTCTCCACAGTTTTGAGTGTCTTGCATAAAGGAAGTCAACAGACCAGCCTCAGAAGGTATTACAGAAGGGCCTGTTTTCCCTGAAAGGCCGGCGGCAGCATTTGCGTTGGACAATGGACTGCTTCTAGGGAAGAAAAGTACATGAATTCTTGCTCAAATATTGAATTCTATGACAAAGATAGAACAAAACAGTCTTTGTAATGCAGTACAAAACCCACTTTGTAGAGAAGACAAGATGGAACAAACCACAGGAAAAAATACTTGTCAACGCAGCTGAAGGATTTCCAGTTCTTTAAAAATGTTGTTAAATCTAGTGGAAATGCCTTATCAACATGAATGAGCTTATGGCATTGTGTATCAGTACTGATTTCTTCTTGATAGGATTAGCTTAAATTAATCCCAAACTAAGACTAAGAAACATAAAATAAACAATCACTCTCTGCTTCATAGACATCATTAAACTAACACCAATTGTAATAAACTTTCTTTTATTTGAAAAGTCAGATCTGATGAAGCCCTGAATGGCAGCTAAGAAATGCTTTAAATAAATACTCTGTAGAAACCATCACATTTACCTGGTATTGACTAAGTGATAACCAACACACTGGTGTGCATTTCTGGTATTGGTGTCCACAGAAGAGGCCTCTTGCTCGATTTTTACCAAGCTGATGTTTTCCATATCTCATTCTTGAAAATGCTGTGGTTATCCTTTTAAACAAATAATAATAATACAAGCAGGCATGTCATTGTTAAAGACATGGAATTTGCCTAGTACAGTTTCAAGTTGGTATTGAAGAAAGTGGTTTCACTGTACAGATTATTACATAAAAATTCCCGGAACCAGTTTGAGGCCCAGCGAGTGATTATACAAACCACAGAGAACTTCTTTTGCATGCTTTTGTGGGGGTTTGTTGCCTGGCTGCCACTGTTTAAATTCAGCTTTGAACTGCATTAAATGGTTAATGTAGATGGGGTCAAAGAGGAATTCTCAGCTGTTAAGAATCCATATTGAAAAGTCAGGATGTAGCAGTCTTTCACTATATTATGCCTGACCTACTTCTTCCTTTCCACAATTTCTTGTGCATGAATTATTTGTATGGCAATCTTGCTCTCCTAACACCCTTAACATAACACTTCCTTTCAAAAATACTCAGTCTCTCCTCAAAAATCTGGCTAGATAAATGCAATACCACAGAACATAAAGCAAGCTTAAAAAATCAAAATACCTATCAAATAGTAACGCTGTATATACTCAGTAACAACACGTTATCAACAGCAAGACATCTGAAGACTGATTTATTACACATATTAAGGAAAATCACCCTTGCTTTTCTACTTTCATAAAATAACACAGTGGCAAACAAAATATCAGTAATGACAAAATGGTCCAGTTTCATGCAAGGGATAACAAATTGTCAACTAATTTATTGGATAGTCTAGAATAATGGGAATTATTGGAGAGAGGAGAGATTATTAAACTTTAGCTATTATAAGATGCAACAGAGAGAAAGAAAGGAGCTGGAAGGGATTTAGGATCATTTGCAAGAAAACTCAGATGCATAAAATAATATTTTAGGGAGGTAGGGAGAGAAAGCATTACCACGCAAGAAAGATATGACAGGTAGTCCCGGACTTGCAGGCATCCAACTTACATATGACTTATAGTTAAGAACGGGGGTGAGAGAATAGAAAGTGAGAGGAATTCTATCCCCAGGAAGGGAAATTCCCTCCTGGAACTGAATTTTGAAAATTCCCAGAAGCCCTTATGGTTGCTTAGGGCACGAGAGGCTTCTGGGAGCAGAGGTCCACAACACCGCGAGAAGCCAAAGCATGTAGATAGAATCCAACCCTGAAGCAATGGACTTCCAGGTGTTTTGGACTGACAATTTCCATCGTCCAAAGCTGACAAAAAAGCCACGGAGTGGGATGATGGGTGATGCAATTCAAAAACACCAAAAGGCCCACAGTTCCTTATGTCTGGTATGAAGAGAAACACTGCAGTGATGCTGGCTAGAAAACCTTCGCTTACAATAGTAGCAATTCCCAGAACATTGATTCCCTCAGTGAAGCACAAGAACTGAGCTGCTGAACTTGCGAACCGAAAGGTGCCAGGTTCAAATCCCGGGAGCAGAGTGAGCGCCCGCTGTTAGCTCCAGCTCCTGCCAACCTAGCAGTTCGAAAACATGCCAATGTGAGTAGATCAATAGGTACAGCTCTGGCAGGAAGGTAACAGCGCTCCATGGAGTCATGCCAGTGGTCACATGACCTTGGAGGTGTCTACGGACAACGCCGGCTCTTTGGCTTAGAAATGGAGATGAGCACCAACCCCCAGAGTCAGACATGACTGGACTTAACGTCAGGGGAAACCTTTACCTTTACTGTATTATTATTACGTCCCTTTTTCTCTCTTAAAGCTGCAAACAGTGCTAAAAACAATACAAAACCTAAAGGCTATTAACACTAAAACAGAATTAAACCTAGTCTTATTTAAACATAAATTAAATCCCCTAAAACCCATGTAAAATACATAAAACACCACAAATGTACCATCTCACTATTGTTGTTGTTAATAATTATATGCCCCTTTTTTCTTTTAAGGGTGACTCAAAGCGGCTAAGCACAGGACAATATAAAACCCAAAAACGATGAACATTCCAATAGAATAAAACCAAGCACGGTTTAAGAATGTCAAACCCTATTTGAAATGGATCAAACGCCACAAATGGTCCCTTTGACTCTTGCCATTGCCCTCCATCAGGTCCACCAGGAGGAGGTTGTGGGGTCTGGTCCACATTCCCCTCAGGGAAAAAAAAAACTGGCCCAAGGCTGAAGCCCCAAACGCAGCAATAACAACCCTATCTTCCTCTCAGGGTTTTCCTCATTGCCCCTTTCCGCACGCTTCACCCTGATTGGCCCCTTTCAAGACGTCGGCCGCCAAATCGAGCCCCGATTGGCTCCAAGGGCTGCCACTCCGCTATTTGGGGGCGTGCCCCCGAGTGGAGCTGAGGGCGCAGAGGGCCCTTCTCCTCGCCGACGCAGCGCCAACCCGCGTTGTTTTCCCGGTCCGTCCTCCGCCTTACCTGCATGGCGGGCCTGGGGCCTTGCGGCGGAGGGAGCCGCCTTCGGGGCCAGCCGCAGACTGTCAACAAGCTCCGCTCTCGCCTCAGGATTGGCGGTTGAGATTCGAAGCGCTTCGAGGCAGTCGCGAAAGGCTCGCCGAGCCTCGGCGCTCGAGTGGGGATTGGCTGCCTTGGGGCCGCACTCGGCGCCGCGATTGGCTGCCGGGACGAGGGAAAAGGAGGAGCGCCTCTGCTATTGGCTGCGACGCGCTCGCGCCGTTCGACTTGCCGAAGCGATGTCAAAAGGAAAATGACGTCGTGGCGTGGCTCTTCTGCTCTGCGATTGGTTCTTGGCGGGCGTGGGTGGGGATTAAGTTTATTTTCCTTCAGGGCGCTTTTCCGCTTGTTTTCCTACAAGGGCGCATGCGTCGAAGGCTTGCTTCCGAGGCCTGTTCTGCTCTGAGAGACCCGGTGCGTCCCGTAGAGTCAGGAGGTAAGAGAGAGACTTCGTGGCCGCCCTTTCTCTTTGTCAGGAGAGGCATTGGAGCCTCTTGGGATTGGACTCCATGGGTGACCTTGGGCCAAGCGTTGCCTCTCCGACTGGTCTCCCTCGCAGGGTTGTTGTGAAGGTGAAAGAGGCGGGGCATTGGAGGAAATCAGGCAGAGACGTCACTCAATTGATCACTGCTCTTCAAACGTTTTTGTGTTTTGAGGGGATTCAGAGCGGCTTATAAATTAAATTTACATACAATATTATATTATTAGCATAGCACAATACTGGCAGTAAATTACTATATTGTACTATATCAATATATTGCAATATTATTAGTAATATTACATGTAATATATAATATATAAATATTATATTGTGTTGCAGTAGAGTCTCACTTATCCAACACTTGCTTATCCAACGTTCTAGATTATCCAACGCATTTTTGTAGTCAATGTTTTCAATACGTCGTGATATTTAGGTGCTAAATTCATAAATACAGTAATTACTACATAGCATTACTGTGAATTGAACTACTTTTTCTGTCAAATTTGTTGTATAACATGATGTTTTCGTGCTTAATTTGTAAAATCATAACCTAATTTGATGTGTAATAGGCTGTTCCTTAATCCCTCCTTATCATTCAACATATTCGCTTATCCAACATTCTGCCGGCCCGTTTATGTTGGATAAGTGAGACTCTACTGTAATAGTAATAATACTCTTTATTTATATGCCACCCCATCTCCCCAAAGGGACTCGGAGCAGCTTACAACAAGAACCCATCTAAAGCACATAACAATCTGGAAAAGTTGGATCGACAATAGTAAAAGCACATCAATTACAAAAAAAATGCAGACAAGTTGAGTCTAAACTCACAATATTACTCATAAATGTAACAAACTAATAGTGTAGATATACAACACATTATTTATTTATTTAATACATTTATATCCCGCCCTTCTCACCCCAAAGGGGACTCAGAGCAGCATACAAATAAAATTTACATACAATATTATATGATTAGCATAGCACAATACTGGCAATAAATTACTATATTGTACTATATAAATATATTGTAATATTACATGTAACATAATATATAATTAATATTTTATTGTATTAGTATTATATTATTAATATATGCATTTACAATATATTATTATATTATTGTAAATTATATGTGTATATGTGTGTACATATATATATATATATATATATATGCACATATACATATAGGTAAAGATAAAGCTTTCCCCTGATGTTAAGTCCAGTCGTGACCGACTGTGGGTTGGTGCTCATTTCCATTTCTAAGCCAAAGAGCCGGCGTTGTCCATAGACACCTCCAAGGTCATGTGGCTGGCATGACTGCATGGAGCGCCGTTACCTTCCCGCCAGAGCGGTACCTATTGATCTACTCACATTTGCATGTTTTCGAACTGCTAGGTTGGCAGGAACTGGGGCTAACAGCGGGCGATCATTCCGCTCCCGGAATTTGAACCTGGGACCTTTTGGTCTGCAAATTCAGCAGCTCAGCGCTTTAACATACTGTGCCACCAGGGCACATTATAACATTTGCTCTTGTTGGTGTGAGCCACAAAACCAATTCAAAAGGTCCCGATTGTACTTCCATAATTAGATTGCAATTAGCCACTTTCAAAGGCCTGCCTCCATAGCTACATTTTCAGTTCCTTACTAAAGGCCAATCTGAGACGACAGAGTCATGCCATGAAAGACTTTCTCTCCCTGATAACCTCCTTACGCTTGCTGGTGGCATCCTCTCTTTGAGTCAACTCTGTGGAGATAGGAGTGCAATCTCCACTGTTCTTCCCATGATGAGCCAGCCACTGCCCAATTCTGCTGAAGTGGGCCTCCAGTGGCAGTGCTGCAGCGCAGTCTTCCTAGCCGGCCCTGCAGTGGCAGTCGTGCTGCAGCCACTTTCTTTTTTCCCCCTGCCTCTGTTAGTTCCCTGGCAACTGGGGTGGCAAGCATTGGATTGTGACTTCACTGCAGAGGAAGGCAGGGAGGATTGAGCGACAAAGAGTGGAGAACAAGCTTGCCCCAAATTCTCTTTCTAGGTTGACAGGCCAAATGTTGTCCCTTGTTTATCATCTGCATAGTACTTTTTGACAGTTGGTGAAACAAGGAAACTTGTTTTCGCTCACCATACCATACTTGATCAAATAGGTAGGTTAACCTTTCACGGTGCAGTGGAAATGAAATGGTGTTGCTCTTGACCACAAACTGAAAGTGGTTTGAAGTCAGCACCTCGGGGGTAGAAGTGAGCAGAACACCCTGAGTTTGATGAAAAATGAATGCAAAACGGGCATTTGGGTGGCCATCTGTCAAGAGTGCTTTGCTTGTGTCTTCCTGCCTTGCAGAATGAGGTTGTTCTGGATAGATCGTACAGTCTCTTCCAATCCAAGGATTCTATGAAAATGGACTTCAATTTGTTTTTAAAAACAATCTCCAAGCTTTTACCCTCGTAGTTATACTGCCATTGTAGCTCCGAGGCCCCAAAACAGAAAGATTTAATTTTTTTTAAAGCTCAGATTTGTTTCTCAGATCTCATTATTCTAGTACTTCTTAATGATGGCTTGTTGTGGCCTTAAAAAAAAAAACTTAGGTCACTTTCCAGATTTTCATCCAACTACTTTTTGTGCTCTTGGCAAAATTAAGTTCCGTTTAAAAGTATTTGGAATGACTGACCTATTTTGTTTAATGGTTTGGATCATAATGGGAAGAAGAGGTTTGTGCTGAGTATTAAACATTCCAAATGCACTGGGACATAAAACAGCAATGGGGTTTTCATTCTTCCCTCTTCATTTTTTGCTGTGTAGAGCAAAACCCCTGGAATTGTATTTGTTAAAAACTACTATTGGAGGAATGGGACAAAACAAAGCTTGGATGAGAAGGCTGCTGATTCTGCACTCCGTAGCATTGTCTGAAAACATAAAGGCATAATGCAGAGCTCCAAGCGGTAACCTGGCAGTCTGGGAAAAGTTTTGTTTGTCCAATTCATTTGTAATTTTGTCATATGGTCATTTGATGTATGAGTCCCAAAGATATATATTTGGAATCATGTTAACAAATACCCAACTCACTACTGCCACCAAGTGATTGTTTCATTCAATTAACATAATGCTTCAGTGTCTCCACAAATCCATGCTTTCCACTTTTCGGAAGGTTTGTGTAAGCAGAGTTCAGGATCCACCTGAGACACAAACCATTATTACGTGTAATTTAGGTATGTATCAGCTAATTTGCATTGTTGTGTTCCTGGAATAACATTCCATATCAATACTACACCATGGTTTGCGATTTTATGCTGGTACGATGGCAAGAGCGTTATCTTACCCATCCTTCAGATATCTACAGCTTCAGGATATTATTTTCTTCTAAAAAGTAACTTTCCAGCTATGGTTCCAGGGTTGGGAAAGTCTCTAAGGAAATAGTAGCCAAGTAACTATCTAGCAGTTCAGCTCATGTTACATGACGTGATGTTATTCTTTGGTGACACGGGTGGGTTTTGACAATAGGAGAGGTCAGGTCACTAGACATGATATCATTTCTTTTGACACTGAGTCTACCCTGGGACTTAACTCTCAAATGCTAAGTCAGCAGAGAATGAAAAGGGGTGGCTGACATTCCACATCACATTGGAATTATTGGAGAAGGGGGAAAAAAAAGAGTCCCATCCACCTCTGTAGCCATACCACAGGGCCATATAGTACTCTAAAGTGCATGGAATCACAGAAAACACCTTTGGTTCTATGAAAAATAACTCCTGAAACTTTATTTGTATGGACTGTTGTGTTTTATCAAGATTCCTGAATGCTACTAATCTAGGCCTTTCTGTCCTCTCTCCTTTCTCTTCTGCAGTAGTCTGCTGCTCTGGAGGTTTTTCTTTTATGCCTCCTTTGGGCTTCTTGCTCTTGAAAAACACGCTGACCAGACTGGGTGGTTTCCCTCAAGGACAAAGACTCTGGAGTGGAAAGCCTTTTTTATTGCCTCAGTGGCCCGGATCTTTGGTCCTCGCTGTGAGCAAGAAGAACTCCAACAACCTCCTTCCTCTAAATGAAGCCGATTTGGAAGAGCAGTTTGTCCGCGGTTCTGGACCCGGAGGCCAGGCAACCAATAAAACCAGCAATTGTGTGGTCCTGAAGCATCTTCCCTCAGGGATTGTAGTCAAGGTGATTCATGATGTTGATTTGACATGTGCTTTTGTGCAAAGCTCAGCAGTCTTAGGAACATAAGACGCCCCCTTATAATGAACCAGACCAGAGCTCTCTTGCCCAGCATTGTCAACTCTGACTGGCAGTGGCACGACTCTCCAGTCTAGTGATGCTTGTTTTGACAGGATTCTTTCATAGCTGCCCTGGGGAATCTATGCTATATCTCAATGGCATTCCAGATAAGTACTCTTGGCCTGCTTGTACCCCAATTTCTTGTATGCACTGGTTATATTGGTACCATCCTAACTTTCTGACCACCATCAAACAGCAGACTAGTTTTCTGAGTAAATTAATTTAATTTTTTTTCTAGTGCCATCAGACTAGATCAGTAGAGCAGAACCGCAAGAAAGCCAGAACGATCCTCCAGGAGAAAGTTGATGTTTTCTACAAAGGTGAAAGCAGTGATGTCCTTACGGAGAAGAAGGAATTGGAGAAGAGGAAGCAAGAGAAGAAGAAACGAGCGAAAGAAAACCTTGAAAGGAAAAGGCAGTTGAAAGAAATGCAAGAGTTGGATAAAAAATGATTTGTTTGCTGAAGGGGATCTCTGGGATTTTCTTTCTGGCCCTTTATTTCTTGTGATGTTGAAAACACTTGTTTGGAATCACAAGATTTTATAGACAAAAATAAAAAAACTAATGGTAACACTGAGCTGTTGTAACTCTTTCTCCTGTGAAGAGTAGTAATCTTCGAGCTGCAAAATGCTTCACCAACCCACAATGATATTTTGATTGTCTATTCAATAAATTTGGTGGAGGTTCAAAAGCAGGAAAGGTGAAGTAACCAAAACTACTTCTACAGGAGCAGAAAAAAAGCTCAGACCCTAGAGCCAAACCCACTCTACTGAGGGTTCCCAGAAGCCCCCCCCCCCCCCCAAATGAAATGGTTGTTTTCTGGTTTTCCATGAGCCCCTCCAAAAAAAAAGTTCTAGAAGACAAATTCTGGGCTGCTTTTGAGATCTTGTGAGATTTCAACTTCTGTGCTTTCAGTTGACTGGCAATACAAATTGTTACTGAAAATAAGCTTTATTACATCAAGTAATAAATACATACAAAGTTGCAAAGTTACTGTTGAAATCTGGGAATCAGGCACACAGTTCTTTGGGGCCCTGTGCCAGTTTTGAATCGGCTGCTTTTGTAGAATTTTGTCCTGTATCCATGGACTCTGAAACACATAATAGTCATGCAAAAGGAAATTGGGAGGAGGAATTGTTTTTGAATGGAATGTATGCCCTGTACACCATATTCCAGGTTTAACTCCTAAGAATCGTTTAGCTGTGAGGCAAAGCCGAAAACAAAATGGGTACAGAAATTCAAGTAGTCATTTTCAAATATTTGTAATTTGAAAAAACCTTTATGCGTTGCCTGTCGTGGGAAGCCCGTGTTTGTCATGGAAAACTTGTATTTTGGAAGATTCTGGGATATATTTTGGGGGCACATGTGCCAATCCTGTGGGCTATTGACTGCCCTGACCACTGTCCCATGTGAATGGACAATGTGCCTTTGAAGAATGGTTCAAACCTTTGGCCTTCCAAAGATTTTGAGCTCTTTGAGCACAGAGAATTGAAGTCCAAAATACCTGTAGGACCAAAGGAGAGAGTCACTGGTCTTGGGAGGAAGGAAGCTCTGGAAAGCTGCTGAGGCCTCCAATCCCCAGGAATGCAACCTGAAATAACACTGGATTATGGAAACAGCTGAAGAAAGAGAACATGAGAAAGCAGAGCTTGGAAATGTTTTTTTTTCTGGACTACATCTGCCAGAATTCCACAGCAAGCATGACCACTGACAAGGATTCTGGGAGTTGTGTTCCAAAAAGTAATAATCTCAGGGTCTAAGAGAAAGAATGGAGGATTCAGGGTGGATACAACATGCAGGGGCTTTTCTTTTTCAGTCTTCAAACTGAACGCAGGGAGTGTCTGGACGTCAATGTTGCACACCCTCCTAAAAATAAAAAGTGGGCGTCAGAGGATTTTCATTCGCTCTTTTTGACTGTCTCAAATGGAAGCCCACTATGGTGGTTAACAGCTTTTGAAACAAGCTACCAGGACATGGGGGTATATTTGTTCAAAGAGAGAGGGGGGAACCCCAATTCTCTAGTGGGTACCCAAAGCTATTGGATGCATCCCATGTAACGATTGCAATTCCTGGCCACATTTTTGAAAATTGGGTAAGTGGAGTAGAACAATCCAGTTAAGGGGTTTGTTTGACAGTTTCTCTAATTTCCAAAGGAATGGGTGTCTCTCTCTTTTTGGAGAAAAGAGATGGAAAATCCTGCAGCTGGGAAAGGGCTAGGATCTTGCATTCCGCTCAGTTTCTGCCAAACACTCTCTGACTAGTCCTCTTGCATGAATAATGCCTGAAAAATAAACAAATAAATACATCACCTACTCGAATAGTCTTTTAGAACAACTGTACCAATTAAAAATAATAATAAGCCCAAATGATTTGGATCCCACTTAAAACATTAGTACATTTACCTCGTTTTAATCTTTCCATGGCACTTTTACTCCCAGCATAAGTAGGCCTAATTTCTTTTCCTAATTCTTCTATGATAGCCAAAAGTTCTGCATACTTGCTCTGTGGTACTTGACTGCTACCAGTGCCCTGCTTCCCAAAAGAAAGAAAGAAAGAAAGAAAGAAAGAAAGAAAGAAAGAAAGAAAGAAAGAAAGAAAGAAAGAGATTTGAATTAGACCAAAATAATGCACAAGAATGCAGAAATTGCAACCCCAAATTATCACAGTGCAATCCTATTCATGTTTATTAAGAAGTTAAATCCCACTGTGTTCATTGAGAGATATCCACCATTACGTCTGTAGAGAATTTCCTAGAACTTGAAAAAATACTTTTTGGCCTACAAATCCCATACTGTGATAATCCCAAAAGTAATGTTTCAAAGCTCTAGATCAGCCTGAAGTGTGCACTTTAACTGACCATTAAGTGACTTCCAGCTTTTTAAAAACGACTCTACGAAATTTAATCAGTGAATGGGTGTTGAATACATGGCAAACTTGTTAACTTCACCTCCTAAAGAACATGATGATCCATTCTGGATTCTTTGCTTCCTCCTGGCAGGGGTAAGTGTGGCATGAACTGGATGATAGCAAGCTCATCTGCTGACATCAAACCCACACAGCAGCCCCAAAAGGAACATTAAAATGACACTAGAGGTCTTACCTGCACTCCTTGTGTGTAGCCTAGAGACGGGGGTCCGTAGTCGTTTATAAGCTGCCTGTATTGCCCAGAACCTGCCATGCTTGTGGAAGGAGAGTGAACACTCCCAGCTTTAGAGAAATGAAGTAGAAGAACAAGGGTGATTAATTCCCCCGAGACAGCTACATCAATACTTCTTAATATACATTTTGGAGCAAAATCAACATTTCTCTTCCTCATTCCATTAACAACCATTAGAAGCAATGATAATAATGCAGAGGTTAAAATTACATGGGTAGAAACATGAACACAAATGAAGGAGAAAGCCATCTTATAATGACTTTGCATTTATTAAGCTGATTCCAGAAAAATGATGTTACATTAGGTATATATGCAAAGTTTTTCCTAAGTGCTCAAAGCTTGGCACATTTTAATTTCCTTCCACCCACTTCACCCTCCAGCTGGGCTTAGATTTAGCTTGGATATTCTGATAGATCCCAGAAAGTCAACAGATACTGTTGTTCACATATTGCAGATTGAAGCTAAAAGAGAACAGCTCACCCAAAATCTGTAAGGGAAATGCCAACAAAAAGCTGGAGGATATGCTGGAAAAATGATTATGCTTAAGAACATGGGAGAGGACATTTGTCCAAAATGCTCATTGCATTTTTCCAGTGCAGCGGAATTGTCAGGGTAGGATTCTGTGTAGTTTTTAAATGTTCCTGAGTAGGTATTTTTGGCCTATCACCTGATTTAGCATTGTGGGATTCCTCCCCTACCAGGACAAGTGTTTTCCTGATAGAAAATGAACATCCCTTGCTGGCCATATTGCCCATCTGGTGAGCAGGAGAGAGTTCACCTCGATTGTTATGCAGGGCTACGTACACACAGGGTAATTCTTAGGAAGGAAGGCGACAGCTTTATACCAAATCAGACCCTTTGGCTCACTATTGTCAACACTCGATTAACTATCGCTCCTTGGGGTTTCAAGCACTAATTCCTTCAAGGAAATGCTGTCAGGGATGGAACCTGGGACCTCTGGCTAGCAAAGCCTGTGCTCTAGCACTGAGTGCAGGCCTTCCCCTTTGAAACGTGGTGTTCCACAAAAAGCACAAGCAGTAGGCTTATGTGGGGACTAGGCAGCAAGGAACCACAGAGCAGGACCAGCAAATCAAAAGCCATAGTGGGAACCATGTGCATGGTCTCCAAGTCAAGATGCCACCCCCCTCTACCTTCTCCCAGGGAGATGTCCCTCACTACACATCCAAGCTTTCACTAGGGGCCACTACTGAGGTTAAAGGCAGTTTCTCTCAGCCCGCCCCAACCCAACACTGCCCCCTCCCCCAGCCAAGAGAGAACCTGGCATGCATTTACCTGTTCCTTTGCTGTCCGCCTCAAAAAGGTAGTAAGACATTGCCGCAACCACCCGAGTGCCTTATCAGCACCACTGCAGTAGGGCCCGAGAACAAAAGAAAGGGTTTGGACTTGGCTACGGAGCCAGCCAGCCTACCCCTCACCCACCCCCCGTCGCACAATGCAGATGGCCACGTTCGCAACTGTGCCAGCTAAGCCCAGCTGGAGAGTGAGGGTGGGTGGAAAGAAATTAAAAACGTATCCAATCTCCCTTCAAAATGGCACAAACGGTGAAAGAAGAGTTCCTTCACCCAGAGGCCATCTAGTCCAGCCCTGCTGCTAGAAGGAAGTCTGAGCCACCCAGGCACCTCTCCTGCTCCAAACTGTGGAGCAAGCTAGGGAGTCAAAAAGGAAATAGAGGGGCCGAAGGTGTTTTGTGGAAGGCAGCCAAACCATTCCATCAATGGTGTTGTTTTCTTCAGTAGATGAGACCTGGCTCAGGATTAGGACACGTGCTTATGCATGCAGAAGATCCCCATCATCCTCAGGAGAAAGAATCAAGAAACCAATGAAAGGGGAGATGTCTCCCTGAGATCCTCTGAAAAGCGCACGCCATTCCAGTGAACCAGGTATGCGACTCAACACCCTCATGGGCAGTCCCAGGTCCTCTGAAAACTCCAAACTCAGCCCATTTGAAAAGACAGATTGACTGACTGATTGCAAAAGAACCTGGGAATTGTGCCTCCAGAAGCCAACACTGGGTGCCACCCTCCCTTAAAACAAGGTTTAAGACTCCCTCCACTAATCCTAGCCACAAAAAACCAAATTTTTCTATAGATGACCATGCTATATGCCATCTCCCCCAATATGACTTTGTCTCATCCTGCAAAGGGCAGAATAAGCCAAACAAATAGAAATAAAATAGCAATGGAGTTACCAAGATTTTTAATTAGTCATACTCCTGTGTCTTGAACACCAGTCCAATGCAGAATAATTCCCATTTCTCCACTGTTTAATTTCCCTAACATAGAAAATCTTTGCTTGATTTTTATGCGTTGGGCAACCCTAACCCTGGTTATAAATGAGGAATTTTACAAGAGTGAGGGTAGACAATTGGATAAGGTAGTGAAAACAGAACATGTATTTAAACCAAATCAGGGGCGTTCTTCTGAGAGGTCATGCACATCAGTATTGTAATGATTGTGATTTCTTGTCATGCAAAGCTTTCTCACTTTCCTCCCCAATTGCTGTGGACAATAAAAGTTAAGTGGGCAATTAACTGCAACAAGACAATAAACCCTTTAAAAACCCTTTGTTGTTGTTATTGTTGTCATCTGTAGCTCAGTAGAATGCATAAGGCAGTTCCAGATGTACTGGAGCACAATTCCCATCATCCACAAGCTAAGCATGGTCAGTAAGGAATGATGGCTGAGTTGTAGGCCAACAAACCTGGGAGACACTAGGTTGGGAAATGGGGTTGCCGTCTCTGCTTTGTTTTCCTTCCTTTCCTTAGCAGAGCTCCTTCAACTTTAATATTTACAAAACAGGCAGAAATTCAGCAAGAACAGCATTCAGGCAACAGTTCTGCAGGTTTTATCGGCTGAAGAAGACAGGCAGAGAATTTCTTTCTTTCTTTCCTACTAGTGAATCTTTCTTTCAAAGTAAAAAAAAAAAAATGAAAGGGTGGGAAATCTGACTTCAAAGCCAGAGTGACCACTTTGAATTTGATGTGTGTGAGTGAAAGAGAGTGAGTGTAAAGAGCATTTAATTTGACTGCATGAGAGAAAGCAGCCTCCAACCCTGGCTGACCGAACCAAGCTTCTGAAAAAGGGAGGTGGGGAGGGAGGGAGCATTTGCAGTTCTATCACTGTGAATCCGATATATTCAATTGCCAGGGCTCCTTTGTCTGACTCTCTTGGCCTTGAGCCAGGGTACTGGCATTTAGTGCTAGCAAGAAGAAGGACTGGTGCACAAAGCAGACAGAGAAACCATTTTGGAAACTGATGAGCACTCACTCCCAACTGCCCTCCTTCCTCCATTGAACCTAAAGAGTTCCTGTACAAAAAAAGATGGTGAACAAGAAGCAGCACATTTCCAACTGGGATAAACTGAGCATCCCTAAGAAATGCTGTGAAAGGATCTTCTTGAAGCAAGCATATATGTATAGATATACAAAGAAATATTCTCAGGTATTGTTGAACTGCATAACAGATTTGGAGCGTGACTGATCCAATTGCTTCAGTCATCTCTCCAGGGTGGCAGATGGCTCTCTCGCTCCAAGTGCGTCCAAAATGTCGCAATTATTCTTACATCCAAAACACAGCACAAAAAGAAGCACCAAGAGGGAGGGGGATCAGCATTCCAACACAAGGTCTGCAACTATGGCTGCGGAAGAGAAAGATTTCAATTTAAGCCCAAATCCTGTTGCTTCTGTCCCTTATTCTCCCCAGCCAGAAGATCTCTCTCTCACTCACTTCCTCTGTCTCAGTTTTTCATTTGCAACAAAAAGGAACAATGATTTTCTCATCTTGAGATATTTGGAATATTCTAAAGTCAAGATAAATGCTAGATATCTCAATAGAAACCTTTGTTAATCTGAGGCAAAGCCAAACAAGAAAAAGTGCAAAAGTAACTTTATTTGCAAGGCAATCCAGTGGAAGAATTGGAACATTGGGGCATGATCTGTTGAGGAAGGTCTCCTCCACAAGCCCCATACTTGGACCCTGCAGACTTTGGAAAAGTTGCTTTTTTGGATTACAAACCCCAGGAACCTGGCACAGAGAAGGGTTGTAAGGGCTTTGGGAGTCTAAGGGTTATCATCCAAAAGTGTAGCTTCTCTACACTGTGTGAGGTCCAAGAGGGGTTGCATCTCTCCCATTCGTGATTTACAGAGCAATGGGTCCTTGAGCCACCTCAGTTCATAATCAATGGGGTTTGTGCAGGAAAAAGAGCTGGTGGTGGATTGGGCCCTGGAGTAAGAAACGGGGTTCTGTAAGTGATATTAAGGCGTCACAGCCATAGTCACGAGTCAGGATAACTATGGTCTTCCAGATGTAACTGGATTCAAACTCCCATCAGCCTCAACCAGCCTATCCAATGGCCACAGGAGGCAGGCATAGCCATTCAGCAACAACTGGAAGACCACAGGTCACAAAATCCTCTGTTTAATCCTAGCTACCAATTTAACCAGTGATCTGTAAGTCAGACTCTAGGTCAGACGTGGGCAAGCCTTGGCCTGCCAAAGCTATATCCTTGGGGTTGGGGGTGCCAGCAATGGGAGGCGCTGAAGCCAGCCAGAGATAGGATCGGGGCCAACAATAGGTGACTTCCTCACATTTTTCTGTGTCTGCTAACTCTTTCTCACCCTCCCACACAACAGGGTTGTAGGGAAGGGACAGCGGCCTGAGCTGGTCATATGCAAAGGACCCAGGGCTGCAGGTGGTGAGGCTGAGGTGATGGGAGTTAATCTGGAACTTGAAAAATACAACTTATGGCAACACTAAGGAAATCTTTCATGCTTTCTTTAAACATAACATTCATTTTGAAACTGACTCTCTGACTTTACCCACAGGAATCCCTCCCTCCACACACTCAGATTCTCAGTTATTACCACACTTTACTAAGTTGAAAGAAACTTGGATTGAGGCTGTAGAAGAGCAAGTAATAATAAAATGAAAGCAAAGGACACAGAAAGAGGAGGCGCAAGGAATCTAGAATATAAAAGCAACATCACACCAGAATGTAAAGCAATGGGGGGAAATGCAGAAGTGAAAGATATATTTGAAAGACAGAAAGAACTTCTTTTGCACCTATAATTTAATTTGTAAGGAGAACACCATTTAAAACACTCTGCCCCGAACTTCCCAAATAACAAAGAACAGTTTGAGAATGTGACCTTTTGGACTACGACCCCCAGAATCTTCAACCTTAATGTTGGCTAGAGGATTCTAGAAATGGTAGTCCCAAAAGCTAAATCTTCCAAGCCCTAGTCAGAAAGCTTTGAGTATACACTTTCATTATATTAGGATCATTAAGTTTATGTTAAGTTTATGTCAATGAGAGTTTGGCTCAATGCTGCTGACTATGTGAATGGCTGCCACTGAAAAGTCATTGTGTTTCTGCAGATCATTGTGCAAAGGACAAGGGAGGAGACTGTGTCACACCCACAGGGCCCAATTCCTCTGCAACTGCCACGCTCGGGGTGGGGGGCGTGCCTAGGGAAATCACCCTGGTTCAACCCCTATCCCATCCGGGTAAAGGGTTCTTGGGCCCAGAGAATCAGAGTTGGAAGGACCTCCCTAAACGGCCCTGACAGATGGCAAGTCAACCGCTGTTTATTTGGGAGAGCTGGAGCTAGTGAGAAATCCCGTTCTGCCTGAGAGTTGCTGCTGTCAGACAAGAGGACGCAACACCAGGCAAGAGGATACAACACTCACCAATGCCACGGAGTCTAGATGCATGCCACGGGATAGCCTTGACCAAGTGGATCCATTGTCCAGTATCAGATTTTTTTTTTCCGTGTCAGGAGCAACTTAAGAAACTGCAAGTCGCTTCTGGAGTGAGAGAATTGGCCGTCTGCAAGGACGTTGCCCAGAGGATGCCTGAATGTTTGACGTTTTACCATCCTGTCCCCGTATGGGAAGTTAGAGCTGACAGACAAGAGCTCACCCTGCTGTATCAGACACAACCATGTCTCTTTGGTTTTTGGATGGGCAGGACCAGCAACCCCCTCGGCACAATGTGTCAGGAACTGTCAAATATTTTTTCTCACATTGACCAGAGCAGTTTCCTCCTTTCTTTTCTAGGAATGAGAACCAGCCCATAGAAGACCCCTATGGCATGTTTCTGTGAGATGGTACGCAGAAGGCGGGAAAGGTCTCTTTGGGGTGCCCAGAACCAGGCTGGTTGAGGGATTCGGAGAGTTCAAAAACTTCACCAGCATTTAGAGCAGGCATGGGCCAACTTCAGTCCTCCAGGTGTTTTGGACTCCAACTCCCACAATTCCTAACAGCCTACCGGCTGTTAGGAATTGTGGGAGTTGGAGTCCAAAACACCTGGAGGACTGAAGTTGGCCCATGCCTGTTTTAGAGCCCCCAAACCCCTGGCAGACCATAAACATGTGAGGCTTTGGAATTCCTGTCAGAGCTGCTGACTAGGGCTTCTGGGCACTGAAGTCCAAAGCAGGAGGGGAACCAAGTTTGGGAACTGACTAAGCCAGGCATTGGCAAACTTCAACTCCCACAATTCCTAACAGCCGGTAGGAGTTGAAGTCCAAAACAGCTGGAGGGCCCAAGTTTGCCCATGCCTGGACTAAGCGAGGGTCTTCCCGGTGAGGCAAAAGCAGCCCAGGGAAGGCTTCTGGGGGGCGGCAGGCCAACCCAGATGGGGGATGCCTTGCTTGCGAGCTCGGGCAGTGCACTAGGCGCCTTTAGGGCCTTCGGGGCGGCGGGACTGACTGAGAGAACTTTCCCAAGTTGGGCTCCCAAGTCCTGCCTTGGGAAAGAAAGGGGGGGAGACGCAGCCGGCGAGGCAGTGGGGAGGGGGCCGGGGCCTGCTCGAGCCCTCCTTCGCGCCCTGCCCATCGAGAGAAAGGAAGGAAGGAAGGAAGGAGCGCCTAATGGCGGAGGGGAAGGTTCGCCTCAGAGAGCGCGAGGCGGTGGGCCTGGCAGGACGGGCGCGCCTTACCTTGGCTGAGGGGAGCGCCAGGGCCCAGGTGCGCGTTCAAGTTGGGCTTGTAAGACATGCCGAGGAGCAGCAGCGACATGGGCGGCGGGGGCGGCGGCGGGGGCGAGACGCCTGGCCCGCCCTCCGGCTTCCCTCCGCGAGCCTGGCTCAGGCTGGCCAGCGAGCCAGCCCAGCGCCCGCCGCCAAGATGGCCGCGTCACATCCAGCCCCGCGAGGCGAGCCAGGCCTGGAGAGAGAGAGAGAGACAGAGAGCGACCCAGAGCCGAAGGGGAGGAGCCACGAGGGTCCCCTCCGCGCCCCGCCACTCGCCATTGGCTCCCTCCCGACAGGAAGCCAGGCCACGCCCTCTTCGCATTCTTTCTCGAGTTTGAACAAGAAGTTTCGTCTGGAGTCCTGAAGTGTTGTCAGTCCAATACCCCTTCCCTTTGGTCTGCCGGATTCTTAGAGTCGCGGTGGCGCAGTGAGTCGGCTGCACTGCTGACCTGAAGGTTGGCTCGCAGACCCGGTTCAAATCCGCGAGACGGGGTGAGCTCCTGTCTGTCAGCTCTAGCAGGCGGGGACAGGAGAGAAGTCTCCCAGCAGGATGGGAACACATCCCGGCGTCCCCCGGGGAACGTCTCTGTAGACAGCCAATTCTCTCACACCAAAAGTGACTTGCAGGATAGTCGGCTTTCATGGCTGGAATCACTGGGTTGCTGTGAGTCTGTCTGGCCATGCTCCAGAAGCATTCTCTTCTGATGTTTCGCCCACATCTATTGACAGGGGTTGTGAGATCTGCTGGAAACTAGGCAAGTGGGGTTTATTGAATGGAAGGCTATTCAATGCGAATCAAGCTGGCCAATGGCAACATTCCCACTTGCCTCCAACAGACAAGAGTTCTTTCTCTCACCCAGGACATTATTCCACAGATTATATATATCAAGTGAGTGTATATATATATATATATATCCTCACTTGTCCGGGGGGGGGGGGGTCCAGACTGTGTCCTCCTGCCTGACAGAAAGGGGTTGGACTGGATGACCTTTGGGGGTCCCTTTCTATGATGCTATGATATTGTGGCTAAACAAATCAGGGATAAGAGCTAGGGTTCTGTGGAAAATAAATGTCTCCTGAAGGGTTCCAAGACCAAAAAAATATTTAGGACCCTCTGCTCTAGAGTGACAGGAGCCTTGTAGCTATTTAACTGGGGCAGGAAATAGATAGTGGCACGTCATCCTATAACTTTTGTAATACAATATAATACTAATACAGTAGAGTCTCACTTATCCAACATAAACGGGCCGGCAGAACGTTGGATAAGCGACTATCTTGGAGGGATTAAGGAAAAGCCTATTAAACGTCAAATTAGGTTATGATTTTACAATTTAAGCACCAAAACATGTTCAACAACTAATTTGACAGAAAAAGTAGTTCAATACGCAGTAATGCTATGTAGTAATTACTGTAATTACGAATTTAGCACCAAAATATCACGATGTATTGAAAACATTGTCTACAAAAATGCCTTGGATAATCCAGTGTTGGATAAGTGCGACTCTACTGTAACACAATATAATATTTATATATTATATATTACATGTAATATTACTAATATTACAATATATTGATATAGTACAATATAGTAATTTATTGCCAGTATTGTGTTATACTAATAATATAATATTGTATGTAAATTTAATTTGTAAGCCACTCTGAACACAAAAACGTTTGAAGAGCAGTGATCAACTGATGAAAAACAAGATCTGTTTCTTGTTAGAACAATAGTTTTTTTTTTAATTTGACACCTACAAGATTTGGGGATCTTGCAGTTCTGTGGACAGGTTTATACAATCTCAAATTTTCAATAGTGCAACCTGTGCAAGCAAGAAAAATGACAAACATTGTCCTTCACTTTCTTATAAACATCTACTATTATAGGCAAAACAAAACTTACCCATATTTTTAGATAAGTGACTATTCACATTTTGTACATTTACAATTTTAGACAGCTCCAGGAGAAAACTCTACAATGTCTTACAACAGAAAAGGATTCAAGTTACGGGGCAACAGAAATAAAAAAATAATCAACCTAGCACAGACATCAGACCCCCCCTCGCGTGCCATTGCCCCCCTCCCTCATTGTCTCATTTACAGGTCAAGTAGAGAATTCCGTAACAAAATAGAACAGAAAGGCTTCAAAGGGAAGTCATGGGACATGGAAGTAAATTTGCACTTGCGTTTCCCAAAACCTCACCGGGAAGGAAATGTGTGGAACGGGAAGAAAAATAAAAGGAAGAACGAAAAGAACCAGGCTTTTTTTTTTTTTAAAGCCGTTCTTGCAGCACACATTAAGAACACCATTAATACAAATTTTTTTTGTTTTCTAAAAAAAGGAAGCTTTAAAATGTTGATTTTTATCTCACGCGCACAGAAGAACACCTTGCGGATTTCAATCACGTAACCTAGAGGAGAAAGCCCCAAAAAAGAAGAATATGCAATCACGGTACAGACTCCATTTTTAAACCAAAAAAAGAAAAATGGAATCGTCAACGCTGCACTGAGATTGTGCCTCTCTCTCTCTCTGTCTGTCTGTGTCTCCCAGCTGACATCTTGCGTGGGTTTCCTCTTGCTCATGCCTGATCCGGAGGAGCCATGCACAGCCAAACCAAGAGATGGTCACAACCCTGAATGCATGGTTTGCAAACACCTACTCTTCATGCTGCTTTTTTAAAATAAATGTACTCTTTTTGTATAGCTTGAGACCTCTGTTGCCACCAATATTATATATATACATATATATACACATATATATGTGTCGCCTTTATATAGGAGCTGAAAATACATGCATCTGAGGACCTCTCCTGCAGCAATGGCACCGACGTGCTGCATTTAACCCTGAGCACTGCAATGACAAGGTGAATGGACAGCTTGGTTGAGCCCTTTCAAGCCTCTTCCAACCCACCAAAGGAAGTGATGATTTGTTGCTCAAGTAGGACAAAAATAAAACTCTGTCAACGGAAGCACTACAAAGAGCACAAAGGAAGAAAATCAAAAAAGGACACATGGACCACTGTAAAACAAGGTTTGGCTTTCAGTCTGACCAGCCTTCTGGTGCCTCTTGACTTCTGCACAGTTCTAGTAAGCATGATGGAACTGAAAGTTATTTCTTTGGAATCTGTCCCTGATATTTTAAAAAAATATGCCATGATACACGTTTTCCCAGCCAAATGCCAAAGACTCTTTCTCATGCATTGTTGAAGTTGGTAATGCTCTGCGGGTGATGCTGTTGCCAGATCTGCTGCTGTTGCACGGCAAGCTGCTGAGACTGGTCCGAAGTTGACAGGAGGTTGACAAGGGGGGACACACAATTTGCGGGAATGATCAGCCCTGGAACAGAAGAGAGGATTGAGAGGATTACACAGGCATCCATCACATTCGAGAGTGAAGAACTGGGGGCCAGGAAGACGTCATTCCACCATGTCTCCTGTGTCATTATGACAATATAATATTGTATAATGTTGATATTGTGCTGTGCTAGTGATGTGATGGAGCCTCCGGTGGCTCAGTGTGTTAAAGCGCTGAGCTGCTGAACTTGTGGACCAAAAGGTCCCAGGTGGGGAGCGAAGTGAGCGCCTGCTATTAGCTCCAGCTTCTGCCAACCTAGCAGTTCGAAAACATGCAAATATGAGTAGATCAATAGGTACCGCTCCGGCAGGAGGTAATGGCGCTCCATGCAGTCATGCCAATAGCCACATGAAATGGAGATGAGCACCAACCCCCAGAGTCGGACACGACTGGACTTAATGTCAGGGGAAACCTTTACCTTTACCTAGTGATGTGATATATTGTATGTACATGTGGTATTGATGGTGATATTGTAGTGTGTTACAGTATGATAGTGATAGTAATACACTATTATAATTGTGTATTGTGTGTTGCATGTGGTATTGCTAGTGGTGGTGTAGTGCAATGTGGTGGTGTATGATGCTTATGTTGTGCTGTACCAGTAATGTAATGTACTACCTATAACTTATAAGTCGCCCTGAGTCCCCTTTGGGGTGAGAAGGGCAAGATATAAATGTCGCTAATAAATAAATAAATAAATAAAAAAGTAACACTCTGCCTTGGCCCCACTGAACTGGACAACTGCATAACAACTATTCAAGGCTGGGCACAACCGACTGTGTAGATCTGGAGGGCCAGTTAGAAAAGAAACATGGAGGTTTATTACTACAGGCAGTCCCCAAGTGAGGAACAAGAGAGGTTCTGTAGGCTTGTTCTTAACCTGAATTTGTATGTCAGCCAAAACAGGGACATTTTTAAAGTAGTCCCCAAGTTACAAAAATCTGACTTACAAATGACTCGTAGTGAAGAACGGGGTTGAGACAACAGGAAGTGAGAGAAATCTCCCCCTCAGAAGGAAGGGAAATCCACTCCTGGAAGAGTTATTATCAAGGGAGATACACAACCGTAGGGAGAGAATGAGAGTATAGGGAAAAGGTAGGCATTTTGTTCAAGACTGACTAAAACCCACTAGATTTGTGTTCAATGAATGGAGTATCCTGGTCATAGGGACCCCAAGATGTATGGCTCACCTACAATTCTCTGTCCGTCCTCTGTTCTTAGCCGAACAATTTGCATTTTCACATTGGTACCGCTCACTGAGGCTAGAACTCCTTCCACTTTCGTCCAGACGCTCAGGACTGAGCCGCACAGGACGTAGTACGTCCGACAGCGCAAACCCACCTCACAAACCAGGCCCAAGCCTGCTTTTTTACAGTTGCCTCTCCTGAAAAGGGGGAGATTGGATTCAGACATGCATTGATCTTTAAGCAGAAACCAGGCATCGTATTCTCTATAAAAAGTCAAATACAAGGTAGATGGTCTTGTACAAAGAAAATGACGATGTTGGATTGTCAATGATCTTCTCAGATATGTGAAGTAAAAAGAGAAAAGTCCTCCTTGCCCTGTTTACTTCACTTATTAATAAAGGAAGGTTTATGCACACTCAAGCAAGTTATGATCTTTGGAACTTTTAATTTGGCCAAATATAGAACCACATATATTACATACTTGGCCAAATTGAAAGGCCGATGTCTAATTGCTAGTCCCAACAAATGCTGAATTTCCAAGTTTCAATTTCATGAGACTATTCTAGTTGGGAAACTCAAATCAATGTATATGGATTCTCCTTTGGATTTCTCTCAACTCAACTCAATCATTTCTCATACAACCTATCTTCAGGCTAAGTTAAAGATACTGCAATGGAGGTCTATGGTCAGTTAGTTGCACACAGTTATTCCAAAACTCGTGGAAAGTATTCCGCATAATAGATCTAAAGCAACTGTGTCCCCATTTTTTTTCTGCTGAAGCTTCCTTTTAATATGTTCCCTGATGAAGCTATAAGAAATCAACATGTGTCCCATTTGCACTATTCCCTCTCTCTTTCAATATTTCAAGAACTTACCAGTAAGCGTGGGTGCAAGTGTCTGCCGATGATGTGTACTGCTCTAGCCAATGAGGCAGAGCATCGTCAGAAGATACCTGAAAATGACAGAATAGTTACAGATGTATCATGGTCATTGTCAATTCAGATGCAAAATCAAATCATGATATTGAAGGTATGAAGGAGTTGAACCTTGAGATGTGTGCTGCACTAGCTAAATGTGTGATCTTTGGATTTTGTTCCCATAATCTGAATCGTCATTTCAACTTATTATCAGGAGTATATAGTTTCCTTTCTTAAACCAGTATTTTTTACAGACATAAAACATCTGAGAGCTTCTTATATAGAGAGAAAGTAGTCAAAATTATTTATCAAAACATCAAGTAACCTTTTTATATTTTTTCTTTATTTCTGCATAGGTTTCCAGTTTCAGTTGTTTCCCAGTATTTGGTCGATAAACCAGGAAAAGCTTTTTTTTGGGATTCACTTCTTTCATCAGGATGGCAGTCTTCTTATTGTTTCGTATCTGGAAAAAGGGGAGAATGAAAACATAGTTCAGAAAGTGTCAACATTTTGGTTGCTTACTATGCTCACATGCTCTGCAGGAGAATAATGAATATATGGAATTATTTTGCTACATGAAGGTTTTGCTGAGCTGCTATGATCTGTTTTTTTTTTTAAGATGACATATCCAAGCCCTGTGGACCTCCGATCATTTAATACTAAACCCATAAGTGACACTAGTTAAAGAATTTACTAAACCTCAGTTGCAAAGTCTCCAGGATGGGGGAATAAGCCAAGAAATCACAGTCTTACCTGAAGAGATAAATAAAAGCCATCTTCTGGTCCAGTCTGCTCAGCCCAAATCTTAGTCGCTTCTTCCCAAGACATCCCTCTCTCCACACTTATCTGGAGGACATTGAAGCATAAAGCATATTTAGTCAAATTCCTTGAAATCAAATGTTTGATTATCTCAGGATTAGGAAGAGTATGAACAGCCATGCCAAATCTAACATCAAGAACTAAAGAACTTACAGTGTACAATTCGACATGTCCTGAGGTAGAATATCCCGGTGTCAGAAATTTTTTCGCATCTGCCTTCCTCACTTTCTCATCTCCCGAGCCCAGATCTTCAAGAAAAAGAGACACAAGATATATGGTGTGCTACCAGTGAAATTCATACAGAATATTTAAGGATACATGTATGCCATGACCAAAGTGGCCCAGATTGTAGAGTATGAGAAAGAAAAAGTCCGCCTTCCACATTACTCTCTTCCAAGGAGCAAGAATACAAATGGTAGAAGAACAGAACAGTCAAAGTAGCAGCTATCAAGAAAGTGGGGTTAAGAGCCCCAGCTGCTCGAGGCTGGCACAGCATCATTTGGGCAGCAACTAGCTACCAACACAAGGTGTGGTTTTGTTCCTGGCAAAGAGGGCAGCATACAATTGTATGTTGTCCTGTGGACATTGCTTTAATCTGCTGCCATTACTGGCAATGGAATGCCTTGACATCCACAGGGGCTCTGCATATCAAGCTTACCTAAAATACCCATATCGTATCTTCCATTCTTTTTGGCGTTCTGGATTACTGCATTTAGCGTGTCTGAAAAGTACTGGAACAAAGCATTCTGTTGATGCACTTCCATACCCAGAATTCGATTTAAGAATTTCCCTATATTATTGTAATCTAAAAAAAAAAAAATACAAGAAGCCATTTAATTCAGAAGCCCAATTTTAAAAAATGGACTGAATCGTTGAGAAGCAGCCTAAATTCCTAACCATTTACCCTAGACAACAGTGTGAAAGATGAAGCTATCAATGGCATAATGATGGCGTTTCAGAACGAGGGATCCAGTTTCAAGGCAGGGTATTTCATGATGGCAACAGGTTATAATTACACAAAAAGTTACGAACGGTTTAATGAGTTACCAAGTTTAACTATTTTGAGTCAGAAACAATTTTTTAAAAATCCGCAAATTGAGCATATCTCATTAGGCCTTATGTTGCAAGGTCGCCATCTTGCAAATGGCAGAGGCCCAGGGGGTGTTTGCGCTCTGGGAGAGGCCTACAGCGGTAATACTTTACTGGTTGCAGAGATACAGCAATTTCAAATTGGGTCCATCTGTGTGAAACACCCTGATCATGCAACTTTGGGACTCTGTCCAAGCTGTGACAATAGCACTGTCTTTAATGAACGCAGAAGATATTTGCAGCTAAGTTGCCACATCAGTTAGAATCTCCTATGCTGTCCATGACTCACTACACTGGTACAAGTTACATTATTCAAACACATATGGAAGGACAGGGAATAACCTCCTTTCTATATGAGTTACTTTCACAACAATATTTGTTCCCTGATCAAACTCTTCTGTTGCATTCACCACCTAATTCAGTGCAGCTTGAGCAACACAACAGAGGTACATCCATTCCTGTCATAACAACAACTACATCAAGCTTTGCTCTTCATTCCTCAGATCATTTTGCATTAGGCCAGGATAGTTGTCATTTGCAAAGCTTTTATTCAATAGCTTTAAAGCATATCAGAAGCTTCAGATTCTTCCCCATTGTTTTATTCAAACCCGGATGTTTTCATTATCGATTTTGAGGCTAAATGCCTCCGACTCACTGACACCAAAGAACAAAATACCTTTGTCGAGAGTTAGAATTCCGGATCGGTCTTCTACATTTATTAGTCCCACGCCTATTAAACCTTGTCGGACATCTAGGAAGAGAAGGAGGTGGTTACTTATGGAGTCTGAGATGGGATCCTTCCGAAAGAGTCATTAGTAGGTTTATATAAATGGTGACTAAAATATCAAATGGTAATGATAGTGATAATGTTCAGGTCCAAAATAAACACAGCAGCACAAACAAGCAACAAGGATCTGCCATACAAATGCCACATGGGCCTGTAGCTAGAATGCCATTATCCAGGGTGTTTGTACAAAAAAAAATCATCCAGTCAGGACTAAATCTGTTAAATTTAGCTGACTTGTTGAGTCACTGTTAAAGTGCACAATTCCATTTCAATTCGTTCTACAAAATGGTTTAATTTTCACTTGCATGTGTGATTCCTATACATTAAAAACGAATGTGTATACCTTTAAAGAACTCTCCTGGATAGTCAGCTGGAGGAGACACTAACGCTGAATCTAAGTTCACAATGGATTTCATGACTATTTCCAGTGCATTTCGGCCATACTAGGGAAAGAGAAAAGGTACGGTGACTATCATAAACACCAACATGTTTCTTTAACTAGACATTTTTGAAGGTAGGCTGTTCCAGCAAACAAAAAAGTCATTAACATATGCAATTCTAATTTAAGGTTAGAGTAGACAAAGCCTTATAAATTTCTTTGTTGTTCCTCTAAAAAAGCCAGGGCTATTTCATCTCCCATTCAGAATCTCACCAATGTATGAGGTTGATCTTTACATAAAAAGAAAAGCGCAGAATGACAACAGCTATAAATCTCCCAAAAAGACAAAGCACAGTAGGGTGAGATTTCGTACATAAGAAGCAAGATTCTTACCTTATTGTCAAAGTTGAACCTGCTCAGGTCTCTTGTTTCTGTTGCTCTTCTGTCACCATGAGTGAGAGCGCCCTATTGAAAGACAACTGCTTTATAACTGAGAAGTTTTGTCCTCTTAAGAAAAACTAAGTTCTGTGCTGCAATCCTTTGCTTTTAAGAAAGCCAACAAAACGCATAGTTTAATTAAAGTAAGTTATGCAAAATTATGTCACGACCAGACCAGCTTACTGAGCTACAGAATAAACCAGCCAATATTAACACAGAAAAAAAGTCTTGTCTTTATAGTATAGTAATTAATGGGATACTATCAACAGTTAACATATAATGCATTTTTTAAAACATAGAAGCGATCAAGTTCATTGTGAAAAGCAGCTTGTTTTATATCTTGAAAATAATTAAGAACTCGGAAAGCACCAAGACTCACCAGCATCCCAGTTATCTGCTGAATAATAATAACCCTAAAACTAGTAAGCCTAACCTTTGGCCAAAACCACCAATATACAACCAATATTTCTAACCATTTCAAGGCACAGGGCAAGCCACAGAGGGAAACAGCTGAGATGCTGCCAAATGCTCCTTCTTAGCATATTCCAACAATAGCTGCTTAATGGTACAACTGAAAAAGCAGTCCTCCGGCCCTTGCATCAGACTTCAATCCTGTATTTCTTGGTCTGAAGTCTAGTCAACATTCTCCTTACCAAGCTCTCCAGTCGTTTGGCAACAATCGATGCAAATCTTTGTTCTCCTGCCAGCTCGGAAATTAGGAAGACATACTCCGGGGCAGTCACTTGGTTGGACCGGTGTGTTCGCCCTGTGCATTAAGAAGAGAAACAGATTATATGCATTCAAGTGGCCTCCATACATTCAGGTTATGCCATGCCATCTTGAAGGGGCGAGAAGATCTGGGGGGAAAGGGGAAACAGGATTCCAAGTGTTAAAGCAGACTCATATGGCCAGATCCATAAAGAATTCCACCCATTCTTGGATGGCTGCTACCTGCATTAACTTTTGATGCTATGCAAAACCTAGCAGATTTTGAACTCCTGTTCACCTAACATTGTTCATTATGTACGTTTGCACACATCACACTGGAACATGAGGATTCTAGGACTAATTTATTAAAACTCCAAGTTGTGAGAAGCACCTTTTTTTACACCGAACTACTTACCAAACTGCTGTATTGCCCTATCTGCACTCCATGGTAATTCGAGGGTCATATGCACCCTTCGCCTCTGGTTTTTGGCTCTTCGGTCTGCCTGCAATGATATGCCTGAGCTGGCTGCTTCAGAGATAATGGCAATATTCTTAAAGACAGAGAAAAGGGAAAAAAAGGTGTTGTTTAGCAAGAGATCTCAGCTTTTATGTGGTTGCAGACAATGTGAGTATGAAGAAAAGCAAGAAAATCTAACCTTTTGTTTTACAAAAACAATTGAGTGATAAACTTCTACAAGAAGTTTTAGCCCTGACATCTCACAAAATGCAGATGTATCCAGTTCCATTATTCAAAATGATGAAAAGGTAACTTCAGCACAGGACACTGAGAAGGTATCATCTTCCCTTTTCTTACTGATGCACCACAGCACATAATAATAATAATAATAATTATTATTATTATTATTATTATTATTATTATTATTTTATTTTTATACCCCGCCCCATCTCCCCGAAGGGACTTGGGGCGGCTTACATGGGGCCAAGCCCAGACATCAGACAATATAAAAACATAGCAATAAAACAAGTCAATCAACAATAAAACAAATCATAAAATAATAAAGTCACATACAATAAATATAATGATATTTGCCATGCTTGCCATAGAAGATACAATCTTGTTTCTAAACTTCTGGACAGACTGACATGCCGCAATGTTCGAAGCAGGAGCTCTTTTATGACACTACATTAGCCCTACATAGACAGCTTGGCTTTTTGAAGACATTTTAAACTACTACACTACTACATTTTAAACTACTACACAGTGGAATGTTGCTGAAAAGGGTTGCCAATATGACCCAAGGCTTTGCATGCATTTTAACTGAAACGATCAACTAAATGTTACCTTATCACCATCCATGAATCTCTGTTTCTCAGTAATATTTAAGATTTCAACTGGAACGTCAAGCTCAGACCTTGATTCATATGAGATGCTGCCATCATCATTACTCACAACTCTCCCTTTGCGACCGGTCATCTGTGAAAGAGAAAGACATTTCAGCATGCTTTAGAATATTTCGAGACATATATTAAATATTTCCAAGGCATGCCTTCTTCAATAAGAAGCGGACTCAAAAGTATCTGAACACCAATATTTGAATGCCTTTGCATTTAATATAGCATTGTTTAGTCTCACATAGTCACCTAAGGCACCTTGGTTGAAAGACAGCAAAGCCAAGAAAAATCACAGGGATAAATGTTACACAGGGATATTAAATGTATTGGTAAATGACACACAGAGGCAGCAAGTTTATTTAAAAGAGCTCTTTAAGGCCAAAGCTTTAAGATTAGGCAAAGACTAATGCCTCTAGTCTAGGGAGATAGGATCTGAGGGCAAGCTGTGTCATAAATTCCACACTAAATTGTAAATCTCCTCCAAATTTCTAATGTGCTCAGATCAATGAAGACAAAGATTTATGAGAACACGAAGCAATTAAATAAAATTTCAAACATTCTAAGCTATGCTTATATACACATCCTGGATGCCCTGCTTTAATTTCAACTGTTAGCCTCTGCCCATCACCAAATAATAGGTGGATCTCCCTCCCAGCCCATTCAAATCCCAGCACCCACCTCTGCCACATTCTCAGGACCACCCAGTTCATCGATAAGCTCATCCAGTGTATTTGGCGGAAGGTCTTCGGACAGTTTTTCCAGTCTATCCAACAATTCTTTTTTCATCTGCTGGGCTCTTTCAACAGCATCCTGACTTGTTACATAGCTGGTATGGGTATTAGTGTTAGCTGCAGATTATAAAAAGTGGGAGGGGAGCAATTTTAATACATGGGAGTGTTGCTTCCACTACTGGGAGCATCCCAGCTTCAGAACACTATGCAGAAGTTTCACATGCAACATACCAGATATAGTAGTAGGAGTAGATGTTACAGCTGGCGAAGAGAGAGAACTGGGCCGTTTGGATCCCAGACCAGATGCTAATAAGGCACTCTGAATAGAATCTGGGTCTATACTTTTCTTCTTTTTCTTCTCTTTATTCTTCTTATGCTCTTTTCTGATTAGCCAAGGATCTGAAGATGAAGGGGAAAAAAGAGCAAAGGCAAAAGAGTGCTCTGCAAACATGTGAAATCACATGCTGGAGCTAGTTGTTAAATGGCTTCAGACAATGCTCAGCCTCCACGATCTCTAGAGCTAGACAACTCTGAAAGGCTAAGCGGTCGCATTAGCCTACCAAGAGAACTTGGAGGGCAAGGGAAGTCCCCAAAACTGGAGGGCCATAACATTCAATCTACTTTTGGGAGGGAAAAACACTGAATTTTGCCCCCAAATACCCCCTAGGGGCACGGGGAGCATTTTCATCATAGTTTGGGGATGTGCCTTGCCATTTTGGGTCAGGACAGACCTCTATTTTAAGTCCTGGAACTGAGCAATAGTAACTTCCTGTTCACCTCTCATTTCAAAAAGGCCTCTCCTGAGTCTAAAGGGGATCAGGGGGTGGAAATGTGTTGGAAACAACCCCTAGGATGAATTTGGGAGCCAAACCCTAGGCGGGCTGAAGGCCACACTTTGCTAACTCTTGCTCTAGTTCAGGTTGTGGTATCGCAACATACGGTATTATAGAAGGTGCAGCCAAAGATTATTTTAAAGAAATTAATTGCAAATAAGAGACACTTTGTGGCTCACCATCTTCATCATCTTCACTAGACTCATCCCTAAATGGGTTGAAGTCATCGTCATCTCCGGAACTTAAAAAGCGTGAGCTCTCGTTGTCACTTTCTTCATTGTCAGATGCATCTGACTCACTGTAGCTCTCATCTGAACTGCTGCCGGCTAAGCCACCCGTTTTACGGGCTTTTTTGGTTTCCCGGGATATTTCTTCACCTTTTTCATGCAAAAGGAAATAAAAGCAGGTATTCTCAGAACGTGACATTTAGCCCACACTTACTGTCCACACCATTATTTTATCTCAGCTTTTATCACTGCTACTTAAATATATAAATATTCCATAGTGTTTCTAACTTTTGCGCTCAGTATTGTTTTCTACCTCTACTTTTAAAATGTATTTTAATGACTAAACTTATGTTTTATTTAGCTTTTACTATTTGTTTTAATGCTGGTCATTGACTGAAATTTTATATATAATATAAATATAAATACACACACACATATACATATATAGTGTATGGAAGTGATGGGGACAATTCAGCACCCCGGACTTGTTAGAGTTATGCTGGCTATGGCAGATGGGACATCCCTCAGTCCTGGTTATTATTAAAGGATTAGTAGATGTCCAAGCATCAGAAAATTTCAAATGAAATTTTTTTGCATATGTTATATTAACAGGTTTGCAAGGAGTCACCGTGATAACAGGAACAGCACTGTCTTACCTTTGCGTTTCTTTACTTTGTCCTCCTTGCAAGGACTGTCCCTGGGAGAATTGTTACTACTGTGAACAGACAAGTCTATCCCCAACAAGCTAAAAAGCTTCTTTCTGTCAGGTGCTGGGAAATGTTTTTCAATGAGAGACTGAAAGACTCCCCTGCAGAATTAGAAAAAAAAAGAATGCTTAAGTTATTTCTTTCTTTCTTTCTTCAAAGGAACACCCATTAAGACCTCCCTCTCCCAGGAATTTTCAACTCTGTTGTTTATGTAATATTTAGCTTTGCATTTCAACATAGTGTAATAGTTTTGAGTATTGGTCCGAAGATTCTGGAAGACAAAGGTTTGAATCCCCACTCAGCCATGGAAACTCACTGGGCGATCTCGGCCAAGTTACATTCTCTCAGTATCTCCAAGAAAACCCTGCAATGTGCTTGCCTTAAAGTAGCCATAAGTTGGAAATGACCTGAACAACAAACAGTTCATTTACCACCCAATTCCTTCTCCATCCTCGAGTTGCCTTCTTTTGTCCCACATTGAAAACTAAGAATATGGGAAGATTATTATTTATTTATTACGATATTTATATCCCGCCCTTCTCACCCAACAGGGAACTCGGGGCGGCTTACAAAAAACACATATATAAAAGTTGTACAGTGCACTATAAATCAGTTAAAAAATTAACTTACATCAGTATTCATAAAACACATTATAAAAATTATGCTAAAGTACTTTGAACTTTAAAAACATTCAAAAAGTAATCTCTCCCAAGACTTTCATAACTGATCAAGGTCTTACTTTGCTGTAGAAACAAAGTCATTCAGTTCACCGCCACCTTCTTCCAAAGCCTCTAAGGTTCTTGCTTCCCCAGTGGACTGCAACCCAATGACCACACACTGGAAGGAGAAAAGAGCACACACTCTTGAGATTTTAAGCGCTTCCAGATATACAAAGTTTCACCCAGATCCCCACCTCCAAGCTTCTAAGGGAACAAGTCAACAATCTGAAAGCAGCTCAGTCAAGGTTGGCCTGAAACTTACTTTGCCATTTTTTATTTCTTCGCGGGCCAGCTGCACCACTCTCTTCACTTTGGATGCAATGCAGAGGTACTTGAAAAATCTCTGGTGTGCAGACCAGAACTGGCCCCACATTGACTTCTTCATCCGTTGTTCTGCATCAATGAGGTCAGCCGCTTGCTGGAATTTCTCTCGGGCACTTACCCACTAAAAAGGAACACAGTTGTAATTGTAAGCCACTTTGCAGTTGGAGTACAAATATCCCAAAGCCATAGGTGTCAAACCCAAGGCCCACAGGCCAAATCTGTTCCTCTATTCATTCTATGTAGCCCTTCAGATGCTGGACTACAACTCCTGTATTCCTCAATGGTGTGCAAAATCTAGCCAGTGTGTTTTGGAGATAGCTTGGAGTATATTAAATGGTCAATGTAGATCAGGCATAAGCCTTGCTTTAAAGCATAATCATGTTCTCAATAGGATGTGATAATACCATGTATTAAACAGACACGTAACAGTAATCATATAGCTGCATTTGTTAACATACATATACGCAAATAATTTCAATGCAGTAATTTTGAAATTTGGAATCTGCTTCCAAAAACATCCTCACAATCTTCACTAATAACAGCAGTAAAACCAAATTGATATAGCCACATTTTTTTCCTCTAAATTAGAAGTGGGCTATCAGATTTCATCCTTTGGCTGCAATCCAGGCAACGTAGCTGGCCTTACACCTCATTTTGAAGCAATGCAATAAATCAGTAACAGCTAGCCTAAACTCCACTGGCTTCAATGGAATTTTGTCAGGATGGGAGCAGAGATCAATTTCAATATACAAGTTGCACTTCTGACATTTTTCAAGCATCTCCAAGAATTCAATGTCTGGGTTATCATGAGATATGTCATGTGTTTAAAAAGACTTACCATTTTCACAGACTTATTATACATCTTAACATAATGGTGAGAAAGCTGAACTTCATCGATTTTGAAGGTCACACCTGAAAAGCTCAGCTGCCTTGCTATGTACATTCCTCGTAGCTTCATATCCATAGCAACAATTTCCATGGCACCTACGCCTCTGAAGACGAAACAGATAAAACCAAGGCAATATTAAACATGGAAATTCTTTCTAAATATGTAGCAACTGGGCACACTGGGAAAAGATAGCACGATACACAAGACTGATGATGTGGAACAGTAAAATAAAACTGCTAGACATTTTGAACCCAAGGACACAGGACAATGCACGACATGAGCCTGTATGTAATTTAAGGAGTTGTCTGAAAATAGAGTGGATTTTGCCCATGCTCCGGTTTTGATTTGACGATGGGATGTGCCAATGCCAATAAAGGAAAGACCTTCCCTTAAGTGGTGTATACCTCCATGAAATATGAATACTGCATCTGAGAGATTTTCCCTCAACAGAAAGTATCCTTTAAGAAAGCATACACAATGTACAAAAGAAGAATGTTTAACAGGAAACATCTTCAGAGACACCAAGATAATACCCATGCATCTTTTATTGTGACCTTCGACATACAAAACACATGTTCTGCTACTGAGCAATGCCTCTTTCCAGAGTTTATAACAGCTGCTGATATCCATAGTCAAGAACATACCTTCTTTCAACAGCCTGAATAAAGTCACTGAACTCCCTAAATGGAGTTCCTTCACCCCATATACCAAGTCGATTCATATATGCCATATTGCGTGGCTCAGATGCACCTAAAAGCGAAAACTCAGATTTTAAAAATGTATTCCATCTATCACAAAGAAAACAAAAAAGCACACAAGACATATTAGGTATATATCTTAGATAGTACCTACCTGTGGCACTAGCATAAACCACTCTGGCCTTGGGAAGTTTATTCTGCAGCTCCAGAACAGCCAGGCCGGTCTTTGTTGGTTTTGAAGAGCCAACAGGGCAAAGATTTTTCGCCTTGTGACATTCATCAAATACTATCTGAATCCATTGTTAAGGAATAGACAATGAAAGAGCAACGAAATAACTACAATAAAAAAGTTTTGTCAAATTCAGCAGTATTTCTTAGTTCAAACATTTGTTAACTCAGAGATTTAAAATTAGTGAGCCATAAAAGCCTAATTTACACTGAATAAAGTTACAGCTGGGATCAGACATTCTTTGCGACAGAATTTATAAAGTGCTAAACGACAATTTGGTTGTTAAAACACTGAAAAGATACAACTCCATCGAAGTCATCTCCACACCAGTGGAGAAGCTGCTTGAGCCTGGTTTTATATTTTCCTCCAGACTGACTTTCCCCAATAAGAGAAGAGTATGTGGCAAATATAACACCTTTCTTCACACTTCCATTATGTTTAGAAGAAATCTTTCCATATTTGAACTAAAAAAAAAAGATGAAGAGTGTGAAAGACACCATTTGACTGGCACAACTATTAGCTCCTCGAGTTTCAACTACTGTATTTAGAGGGCTGGAATAAAATAAGGGGAGAAATAACTGTAGTGCTGGATTCAGCTCCATGTGTTTCAAACTGCTAGGAACAAAAACCCCAACTCTGAATGTTGGAACACTGATCAAAATTAATGTTACTATTGTTATTTAACAAGAGGCTGCAATATAATTTCTAAGAAACAAACAAAACTAATTTTTCTCCCAAGTGTATACAGTAAAGTTTCCACACCTTGTTTAATGAATGGACCAAAATGTTTTTTGCTCCAATATCTCTCAAATCTCTTTCCGCGTCGTATTTTAGATCATTTGAAACACTAAACCTAAGAAAGAGTAAACACAATACAACCATGAAGAAAACAGCAATGAATGTATACATAAAGATAGTGACAAGTTTTTAATATTCATATCTGAATCTTCAGTACTTACCATACAGCCCTTTTTCTACCTAAGAGGTAGTTTTCATAAATTATGCCAGCAATGGTTCTTCCTTTTCCGACACCAGCACCATCACCAATTAAAAATCCAGCTCTGTCTCCGTTGGGGAGGAATGTTTCATGTTGCTGCAAGAAATATAATAAAATCATATTAAAATTCAACATAGCAGAAGCCATCCTCCGATCAAACCATTTCTTTAACTGAACCAGCATCTTGTTAGTCAATGATGTAGCTTCCTATTCCAACATTCCTATAAAGCATATGTGGATCTTTGCAATACCTGAGCTGCATACGTGATTGCTTCAAGCTGCAATGCTGACAGCCAGCCACTGTCAATGCTCTCTTCAGGAATTGATGACTTGTACCAAACCTCAGGAGGGGTAACACTGGAAAGGGAGCTGGTTTCCACCACTGGGTCAGGGTGACGCAGGCCGATTTTTACTGAATGGAACAGAGAGATTGATTATTGTATGTTTCTTTCTTTTGTAAATTATGTCAGCATTTAAGAAAAATTCTGAGGACTACATTCCAGTGCCAGGTGGGACCAAAAGAAAAAGCACCATATAGCTTACGTCGATGCTTTGAGCCATGGGGGGAGCGGGTAATAAAAGTATTATTATGTAAAACAAAGAAGTTGGGGACCCTTCCAAAAACTGGGAAACTACCAGAAACTACCTGTCTATTAATCTATTAGCATCAGGATGAAAGAACTGTCTCAAATCCTGTGCAAGCAGCTAAAGATGCACATTTTGACTAAGAACATCATGATAGACATACCAAGAAACCATAACCATCATCTACTTACAAAGTACATAATTATACCATTTCTACATTACGCATTCTAAATCATATGTTACATATTCAAAAAACAGTGAAAGATTAATTAAACCTACATTTTATAGGCATATACTCTGCATATGTCTCTGCATGGCCCATTTCTTCTTCATCATCTTCTTCAGGTTCTTCTTCCTCTTTTGTTACTGGCACTTTCTGCAGCAAACATAAGAACCTGTTATACTGCTGAAAACAGGAGCAGCAAAGTTTAAGACTAACCAAACAAAGAGAGCGTATGTAATACAAAGAATATTGTCTTGAATGGAAGAGAAATTGGAATGACAGAAACATTCTTTCAGCACCAATATATAATTCATATAGGCTGCATAAGTTCCCCTTTCCTTTCTGAGTCTCTCCTACATATGAGAGGGGATTATCAATGTGAAAATGAACTAAAACTTTATCAGAACATCCTGTCTTTAAATACGCCTCTTTGGATTCTAAAAAGGACTAGATCCTTTGAAACTGACTGCAAATATCCCAACTGGTCAAGTTCACACCAGCTGTTGATGTTGCAGAAGGATCAGAGGTCTAGGTTGCCTAGTTTTGTCTTAAGCCTTTGGTGAACATCTTCCTTCAGGCACTAGCCCACTGGAGTGCCATTCAGGAAAATAAGGAATATACCTTAAATGAATGGCATGCTCTCTAGAGATATGAAAAAATCAGGTTTATTTGTCCTTTGAAGATATGGGAAGGGAGCAAGTATTGAGCGGTAGGTCACACTGTCTTGTACATACACAACTTCTGCACCTCAACTGATTGCAAAATTTATATCCTAACTCTAAATTTCATAAGTAAGTTCTCAAACTTTAGCCTGGATAGCCAATGGTGAGAAACTGAAGAAGTTGAAGGACAAAAACATTTAGAAGGCCACAGACAACATGAATCAATGTACAACTGTCACCAAAGGCTTTAGAATAAGCAAATACTGTTAATCAGAAGTGTAGGCAGACAAAGCTGGGTGCAGTAACAGAAAAGCACCAAATGATCAGCTGTCTCATGTCTGAATAGCAGAAAAAGTATCATTAGATCTCAATGTACAGAAAGGCCTACTGCATCAACAGTTCTACCCAACGTTTCCTTCTCAAGAGATCCATATGTTCAAAATTAACATTACATTTCAAAACAAAATCAAGGTCAGTTATTATAAAACTGCACCTACCATTGTAGGAGAAAAGCTTCTCATTTTTAGATCGTTCACCCATATTCTTGCAACTTCTTTTGTAGAGGCCTCCTTTTTTACAGCACCATTGCTCAAATCAGCTGCAAAGGTAGTACTTAGAGTTAAGAGGAATTCCTGGAGTGTAGTCAAAGCTTTCACACAGTGATATTGTCGAACACTGGACTTTAAACTAAATAGTACATCACAAAGTATACGTTTTTATGCTATTATAAAAGAATATTGAAATTCAGTATGTTCGACCCTTAAGAGGTTGCTAGCAACTGGATTTTGACAGTAGCTGCAGAAGACACCCTTCACCACAGTTCCACGGAATCACCTTTGTCACATGTGGGATAAGGAAAGGAAGCCCCACTCCAGTTTTAGCAGTGCAATGGATCTTACCTGGTTTGGTGGCATTTACCACCTTTGAAGACACTACTATTATTTCTGAAAGAAAAGTCAACATTTTGGGTCTCAGAGTGACAATTCATCCAATGAACATACAACCACTTGTTAAAGGAATTTATGACAATTCTACAGCCACTGAGAAAGTCACATACTGTATTTCATCACATAATAGTTATACTTCCATACTCTATTTTTGTTGGGAAAAGGAGGCTATGACGATTATGCAATGAAACTGAAAAAAACTGTTTTACCCTGTTTTATCATTTATCCGAACTGTCCCACTATTTAGAAAAGCACAGTAATTAATCTAGCTTGTCAAGCACATCAACTTTAAGTTTTGTTTTACAAGAAAGCTAGAATATATTTTCCATAATCAAACAACCAAATTGGGAGCAAAGTGACAAAACAATTTGGAAGGAGCCCTTGAGATTATTTTGTGGTGAAAAAAATCCATTTGGTTGGTGCCCGACCCCACTTACTTGCAGCTGTTGCAACCGGCTGAGCTATGTTTGGAGGTGGTTTCAGCTTCATCAGCTCATTCAGACTGTTGTTCTTGAGAAGGTCTTTCAACTGGATCTGGTCCTTTGGGGGTGGAGTCGTCAGGGTGTTCCGGGCAACAGGCATAGTAACTGATGGCCGGGTAGTGGTGCTCGTTTGTATAATTTTGGCTACAGTGATTGTTTGCCGGGTAGTGGTGACGGGAGTTGTTTTTGTCATTACTATGGTCGTTCCCAAAGTAGGGAGCTGGTTTATTTGATTCAAGACAAAGGTTGTGGTTGAGGGTGGTTGCTAGGGGGAAAAAACAGAACATACATTAGGAGCTTCACTCGTTATATTGGTTCACATAGAGGTTAAGTAGCTTTTGAATTCAATAAGCTCTCACTTTTGTAGCCATGATATTTAGGAAAAGTTCTTTCTTTTGTGGAAAAGGGAAGCCTCAGTCTGAGAAGGCACTTCTTGTCAAAAATGGGAGAGCTGGATCAAGAGTAACAAAATTGTCAAGAGGAATCAATGTAAGTAGGCCATAAGCTAATTGTGAGTCAACAGGATGATATGGCAGCCCAAAAAGCCAATGTGATTCTAGGCTACATCAATAAGATCGTAATTTTCAGATAAGGGTAGTAGTAGTGCAACACAATTCTACTTATGTGAAAGGGGCCAGCTTGTCTGCTGCTGCTCCACTGATTAGTACACAAACCAACAGATTTAAATACAAGAAAAGAGACTCCCCCTAAGTATTAGTAAGAACTTATTTAACTGTTTGACAGTGAAACAGATGGCCCTGGGAGGATGGCAGTTCATTCTCCTTCTTTGGAGGTCTTTCAAATCAGCTGGATGACCATTTTGCAGTTCTTTAGTGGTGTATTCTTTCATGGCAAGGGGTTAAACTAATGGCCCTCTATAAGATTCTATACTTTATAACAAATTAATTGTTTTCAATTTAGAAACAGTACAAAATATGAAATGTTATTTCATTGTGCCACCTCATTTCTAGCCTCAACCACACTGTATTATATCATTGTGTTCTGCAGGTTCACATTTTCTGAAGACAATATTTACAATTATATCAGAGTTAGTCCCAATTCCGAAGGGGGCATCCAGCTTAAGGGTCACATTGCCACAGCTAGTACACATACTAGACAAATGATTACTACAATATGAAACTTCTCCTTTTCTAATCAATCTAACAAAAGAAGTATTTTAAAGAAAAAAATTTCAAAGTCATGATAAAATGATCCAGTTTAAGTATGTATAGACTTTTCACCTGTTGAGCAGTTGGAGTTGGGGTTGCAAGACCCATATCCGCAGAATCAATATCAAACAGATCATTTGGACTGATACCACTCTCGCTCAAAGCAGCAAGCAACAAATCTTGTCCTGGTTCCACCATCTCTGGAAAACAAAACAAAAAGTAAGCTACAATTAGGCAATTTCAGTTGCAGCAACTGATCATACTGAAAGGACACTAGGCAATATTTCTTACAGCTACTCCTTTCCATGAGTTGACAATATAATTTCAATAGCTACAAGATGGCAGCTATTATAACAAGTATCCAAAATGTTGTATAGAAGCTGCCACTGTATGAAATATGGCTAGTGAAAATCCCTTTTCTGTCATTATGTGATGAGCTGCAAATCCTGTTAGTTAAAGGCGATCAGCAGCAGTCATTCCTCTGCTTGCCTATCTGCTCTCACTATTATGCATTTAGGTTGTACTGCAAACATACAATGGAAGTTGTAGAACTGTTGTTTTTGCTATGATGCATGTGCGTATATGGCAAGTCACCTGTCGATTTTATGGTGACCGCATAAACACCACAGCATTTTCTTAGCACAAAAAATCCTTCCTCTGAAATAAAGCCTACAGCACGTAGTATCCATTGGCGGTCTCCTATCCATGGACTAACCTGGGCTGACTCTGGTTAACTCCCAAGATTGGATGAGATCTCTTGTCTTTAGGGGATTTGGATCATATTACTAAAGTTTTTTAAAATCTGACAACCGCAGATATGAAGAGCACTGCAGGACCCTGCTTCCCCAGCTAGAGATGGGCAACCTAAGCAAGCCACAAGCTTGTGAATTATGTATTAGATATTGCTGCTCTCTTTGAGGGGTGCTAGAAAGATATATTTCTTGTGTCACTCATGGCATCATGGTTCAGGATTAACCACACATCCAAGCTAAGTTTACAAAAATGTTTGTATTTAAGGTGTCTTTTAGCTCCTTGATATGGCATGATCTCATTGGTTTATTTTTTTATTGTTGACAATAGCTGGTGGCCCAACACTGTCTGGTTGCCACAGAGTGACCGCATTAAACACTGCAGCTAAGCAAGGTTTCATTTATTACAACTGTCTGCATATAGAGCACAGTACAGCCCCCTTATCCACAGATTCAATATCCATGGCTTCACTTATCCATGCTTCAAAAATACCCCCTCAACGTGTTTATGGGCCTCTCAGACTCCTACAGTGCAATTCTGTGCTATGCTTCGAGCTCAAGAATAGTCAAAAGGAGGAAGTGCCCTGGGACATACCCCCAATGACATACTGTATGGGAATCCCTTTCTTGCAGCCGTTTATCAAGCAAGGTGATACCATTGCTATCTTGCAAACACACACCAGGGGCAACATTTCTCAGAGATAGTTTAAGAATCTGGTCAAACTAAGGACAGACTAGAGCAGGTCACTTAACACCATGGACTGAACAAACTAGGCAAGGTTTTGTAACCATTAACATTTCTTTACCAAGAGGTTCGGTTACTTTGAATCTATGTGGCAGACTGCCAAAATAGTATAAATGTAACAAATACATCACCCAACAATATTACTTTGTTTTAGAATCACTAAAGCAGCAGATTTCAACTTCTATCACACTTCTAAGGTTACAGGTGTGTGTGATCTCAAGTATTAATTTGGTATTTGGACACCTGCATTTTTGTAGCGTTTTTTAATATGCATCTGACACTTCAATTAACTGATGGTCAACATGACCAGAACTTGTGTGCACTCACTGCAGCTAAAAGCTTCATATTTCATGACGATTTTAGAAAATACACTCAGCTTATATTGGCTTATCAGCCTTGCCCATGGCCTATATATCTGTTTTCACAACAAAATCTGTTTTGAAAGTTGGATTAAGCTCCTCGGTCTTCACCCAGCAATCTTCTGTAAAAGCCCACTTATGTGAAACAGGATACTTCTGTCTCACAATAAATAAAGAGAAACATAAGTGTTCAGTAAAAAAAAAACAACCTGCATGTTTTGATTACAACAGATACGGCAATCATGGCTTTGCCAATAAAACATACAACAATTCCTTCTCTATTACAGAGAGCTTACATAGAGCCTTGCTGATATTTGCCGAGTTAAACAAATTAATTCCCAGTCTTTCAGCAGATTGCCTCCCATGCAATTGTGACCAGTTCTCCAGATCTCTGAAGGAGCTCAGCGATAAACACCAGACAGTGAAAAAAGGGTTCCTCAAAAGATCAAGTCTTTGGGCCCTTCCACAGAGTCATACAACTTAGAATATCAAGGCAGAAAATCCCACAATATCTGCTTTGAACTGGGCTATCTGAGTCCACACTGCCATATATTCCAGTTCAAAGCAGATCATGTGGGATTTTATTCAGCTGTGTAGAAGGGCCCTTTAGCTTCCACATAAAACCACGTGTGAAGGACAAACTTCCGGTTTGATTAGAAGTGACTGCACAATTATCTTCTGCACACCATTTATGCTCAAGTTTAAAAGTACCCTTACGAGCAGCAAGCAAGACTGACAAAGCCTAGGAGAAGCAAACAAAGGTTCTGTTTTTGCAAGAACCTTTTAGGTACTATAAGAAAAAAAGACGGTTAGGAACATTTGGAAACAAAAAAGCATTTCTGCTTAGTCAACCAGGAAGAAATAGCTGCTCCCCGCCCCATTTTAAAAGGCAGCTGATCCTTTTCAGTCACCCAGTGAGACAGCTCAGGGGCATCTTTTGACAAAGGACAATCAGCCAAAGCTTGTAATTGATTTTACATAAAGAAAAGAGGGCAATTACCAGTTCACTGAAGGAAACCCCATTTGCACATAGGCTCCTACTACCAGTGGCAGACTGCAATGAAGTTCTGGGATCTCTCTCACTGCTGTACGGACAATCTGTGTATGCGCGCGCAGATAACACAGCAGACCACCTCACAAGCACATTCAAAAGCCTGAGCTGTGCAGTCAAGGCAATGATTGGAAAGCCTTACTCTTTTCCCCTTCTTGCCTTCGCTACTGTGAGCATTTTCACCACAACCTACGTAAAACAAGGGCACCAGGCTCACTGACAGAGCGCTTATCAACACAGAAGGCTGGCCCCATATTGTTATGGCTACTTCCTTCAGAGGCAGAGGATGCTAAGCAATGAATTCTGAAAAGGGGGAAAGATTTGCCTAGCCAGTTGAAAGGAAAACACCTCAATCTTTTAATCTATAAATAGCATTCAGAACTGGGAAAACTGTAGCCTCATAAGGGGATGTGAGAGCCATATTTAAATATTGGAAATGATGTCGTATTGAGGAGGGGGTGAGACTGTTTTCTCCAAAGACTAAGACGCAATAGAGCAATGGATGCAAATTGCAAGGAAAGAGATTCCACCTAAACATTAAGAGGAACCTCCTTACGTTAAGAGCTGTTTGACAGTGGAACAGGCTGCTGCCTCAAAGTCTGGTGGAGTATCCTCTGGAGTTTAAGCAGAGGCGGCCATCTGTTGGGAGGGCTTTGATGGTGTGTTCCTGCATAGTAAGAATGGGGTCGGATGAGTCTTCTGGGGTCTCTTCTGGCTCTAGGATTTGATGTTGAGTAGCCCTGAAAGGCCCAGGACAGAACCATGTGGCATCTCACTGGTCACTTCTCTCCAGGATGAAAGAGGAGCCATTGGGAGGCACGCTTTTGGCTTCGCCTGGTTAACCAATTCCCAAACCGACTCAGAGTAGCATCATCTAGCCCAGGGCATCTTAAACTTTCCCACTTGGGACTCCTTTCCACCTGAGAAATTTTGACGTGACCTCAGGTATGTAAGGATATAGAATGGGGAGACAAACCAAACATGGGCCGATGACAGACCAGCATGGGCAAAGGAGCTCACAGTGGTATGAATATCACTGGGGGAAATCTTGCACTGGCTGGCCTTGGGGTTCTCTTTCCACTCTAAGATTCTATGAGAATCCTATGAGCAAAGGACTGGGGCCATCCTGAGGGATACAACATGAGGTGGGGAGGGGGAGAGATGTAAGGAAGAAGAGGGGAAGGAGCAAGGGAGCCTGGGCAGGGAGCCAAGGGCAGGCGCTGAGCCCCATTCTTCTCTCCCGCCTGCCTCGATTCCATCTGGAGCCCAGCGTATGGCCGACCTAGGGCCCATTTCACACAGCTGAACAGAATCTCACATTTTCTGCTTTGATCTGGAATATATGGCAGTGCGGACTCAGGGCCCTTCCAAACGGCCATATAACCTAGGCCCCTTCTACACTGCCCTGTATCCCAGGATCCTTGATATTCTGGGGCCCCTTCCACACAGATGAATAAAATCCCACATGATCTGCTTTGAACTGGGATATATTGCAGTGTGGACTCAGATAACCAAGTTCAAAGCAGATTTTGTGGGATTTTCTGCCTTGATATTCTGGGGGCCCTTCCAGACAACTGAAAAAATCCCACATGATCTGCTTTGAACTGGAATATATGGCAGTGTGGACTCAGATATCCCAGTTCAAAGCAGGTCTTGTGGGATTTTCTGCCTTGATACTCTGGGTTCTAGGGCTGTGTGGACAGGGCCCTAGGGCTCAGCGCAAAGGGTTCCACATGGCAGGAAAGGAGATCCCACCTGAACACGAGGAGGCACTTCCTGGCTGTGAGTAAAGCTGTTAATCAGTGGAACTCTCTGCCTCGTGAGTCCTTCTTGAGGTTGGCTGGCCATCTGTCGGGAATGCTTTGATTGCACTTTCTCTGGCAAAATGGGGTTGAACTGGCAGAGCCCAGGCCGAGAAGGGAGGCCTCAGAGCAAGTCAAGGGCCCGGGGGGGGAAGGGAAGGGGGGCTGCCGAAAGATGGTGACCGTTTCCCTCCCGAAGAGGAGGGGGAGGAGGAGAAACCAAAACAAAAACAAGGCAGGCAAAGACGTTGGGACTCACTCTGGCCGCCTGTCAGCCTTCCCGCCGAGCGCCGGGCCTCCTTGCAGCCTCTCTCCGCCGCTGCGACTCCGCCTGCCCGCCCTCGCTCTCCTCCTGCGCCGCCGCTCCGTCTGCCGCTTTCTAACTCGCCGCCGCCATCTTTGCCCGCCCTCCCCTCCTCCTCCTCCTCTCGCGGGAGGAGGGGGGTGGCGGCGCGTGAGGGAGGGAGGGAAGGAAGGAGGGAGGGAGGGAAGGGCAGCGCCGTCGGCGGCGACGACACACCACGTGACCCCAGCAGCTGCCTCGCTTGACTGACTGACTGACTGACTGCCAAGCCGGCCCTGCCGCGCGCGCCGCCCCGCCGCCACCACGTGACTCCTCTTTTTTCCTCTCTCCGACGCACGCGCGAAAGCGGCCTCTTTCTCCTCTCTTCGCCCAGCAATTGCCGCGTCACGTGGCGCCTCGTCCCGCCGCCTTTTACCTCAGGAGGAGGGCGAGAAAGGGGGGGGAAACAAGCGCGGGCCCAGGTTGGCCGCAGAGAAGCCTTTCCCAACCAATCCGCCGCCGGCCTCATGACGGCCTCGAGCCCCCTCCCCCTCCCTCCCAGACCCGTGTTTTGTTTTTGTTTTTTCCTCGGAGAGGAGGAGGCAGGGGCAACGGCCGTTGGCAATCACGTGACCCGCCCCGCCAAAGATGGCGTAACCACGCGAGGAAAAACAAGTCGCGAGAATGTGCTCTCCAGGTGCATGACGGGAGAAAAGGTTCTTGCGGCCCAAGCAGTCCCGGTACTTCCCGCCTCTCCGGTCTGCGCAGGCGCTTGCAGGATTTCCGGATTGAGAGCCAATTCTCCCTTCCAGACAGCTGTATACAATCCACGTGAACAGGATGATATGACAGTGTGGACTGAGATAACCCAGGCCAAGGGCCCTTCCACACAGCCTTCTATCCCAAAATATCAAGGCAGAAAATCCCACATTATCTGCTTTGAACTGGGTTATCTGAGTCCACACTCAAGATAATATGGGATTGATATTCTGGGATAGAAGGCTATGTGGAAGGGCCCTGATTTGTGTGTTTTAGTATGTATTTTGTAGATTTTTTAAAAATATATTTTATTGATACCTTATATATCATGTTGTGAGTACAGTAGAGTCTCACTTATCCAACGTTCTGCATTATCCAACGCATTTTTGTAGTCAATATTTTCAATACATCATGATATTTTGGTGCTAAATTCGTAAGTACAGTAATTACTACATAGCATTACTGTGTATTGAACTACTTTTTCGGTCAAATTTGTTGTCAAACATGATGTTTTGGTGCTTAATTTGTAAAATCATAACCTAATTTGATGTGTAATAGGCTTTTCCATACCCGCTCCTTATTATCCAACATATTCGCTTATCCAACGTTCTGCTGACCCGTTTATGTTGGATAAGTGAGACTCTACTGTATATTATTTATTTTATTACAACATTTATATCCCGCCCTTCTCACCCGAGAGGGGACCCAGGGCGGCTTACAATAAACACACATATAAAAATTATACAATACACTATAAATCAGATTAAAATTATTAACTTACATCAACATTCATAAAAACATTCTAAAATACAAATGGGTCTGTTCAAGTTCAAAAGTCTGGGTCTGTCAATTGAGTTCTGGTGTACATAATAAGAATTAGTGCTGCTAATTCTTATTCGAAAGCCTGGCCCCACAACCACTTTTAATACAAACATTCATACCTACACATCGTTTATCTATTATCGCATTTCTCCACCCTCTTCCCTTCTATATTGTCTACTCATATCTAATATATCATCATTCTATTCATTCTTTTTTCCCCTTTCCCTCACCCCTCCCATCCCTACCCCATACCATAATTCCATTAGAATTTTAACTCCATCCTTGAGCACAATTTTTCCCATTTCTGTCCAAAAGTTATATTGGCTTCGCCTCTTTTTATCCAATCCGAGTATATTGTCCATTTCTCTTTAATTTTCCTCATTTTATCTTCCTTATCCTCAGAGGTTACATTTGCAATAATTTCTGATTGGACCTGGTCAAACAAATAATTATTCCAATTCACCATATTCCACTTTTTTCATCTCTCCAACTCCAAGCTATTACTGCCTTCCCTGCAAGTATCATAGCTTTGAATAGATCTTGGTGTTTTACATTGATCTTATTGTTCCCTAATATCCCCATCAACATCAATTCCATGTGTACTTGAAGTGATATTCTGAATATTCCTCTATGTATTTTGTAGAGATACATTTTGGTGTGTAACTTGTATGGAGGTACTTTTGGTGTTTTATTGTAGTGTGTTTGCTGTTCTTATGTATTGCAATTGTTTTGTAACTCGCTTCAAGCCATGAGGAAAGGCGGGTAAGAAATAAAATTATTTTTCTTATTGCTATGAGTTTTCTGGGCTGTCTGGCCATGTTCCAGAAGCATTCTCTCCTGATGTTTCACCCACATCTATGGCAGGCATCCTCAGAAGTTGGAAACTGGGCAAGTGGGGTTTATATATCTGTGGAATAGTGTCAAGGGTGGGAGAAAGAACTGTTGTCTGTTTGAAGAAAGTGTGAGTGTTGCAATTGACCACCTTGATTTGCATTGAAAGGCCTTGCAGCTTCAAAGCCTGGCTGCTTATTATTACAGTGTAGATCAGTGTTTTTCAGCCTGTGAGTTCCCAGGTGTTTTGGCCTACAACTCCCAGAAATCCCTGCCAGTTTAGCATCTCTTAGGATTTCTGGGAGTTGAAGGCCAAAACATCTGGGGACCACAGGTTAAGAACCACTGGAGTAGATGAACCCTGGACCCAGGTAACTGCTAAGATCTGTGACACTGCTTCCCCAGTATGATCCCATCTACACTGACTATATAATCCAGTTTCAAACTGCATCATGTGGCAATATAAATTGCCAAAAGTCCACATAAGGAGGGTTGGAGACGAATCCCCTCCACGTGGCGCAGCCCAAACCCTGAGGAGGAAGAGCTGCCTCCGCTCTCATCCAATCACAGCGCCGCTCGTCTCCCCACCGGCCAATCAGCGGCGTCCGAGCGCTCGTTTGAAACGCTCCTCGGGCAGCTGCTCTGAGCATCAAGTCCAGTACAAACAAGCCGAAGCGAGGCTCTTTAATCTTTGTCCAATCAGAGGCCAGGGATGCATGAGCGGCAGGGGGCGGGAGACCAATCAGGGAACGGGAAAGGGCTCGGCTGTATCTTTTTAGGAGCGGTTGGTAACATTAGGGGGCGGGTCCTTTTCCTCCCTTGCTGTAGATTGTCAAAAAAATACAAAAAAAGAAGTCCTGCGGGTTTGAGTGATACGTGGGAACCCGGCTCAGTTTTCCAACTCGCAAATAATGGCTAAAGGTAATTCCTCCTCCTCCTCCTTTGTTTTAGGGACTATTATGGGCTGGAAGAAGTGGGTTCTGCTTCTTGGCGTTAAACTGATCCAGGATCTTGGAGGCTTGTAGCATAGTCTGGGCCATAGGATTGAGAGGATGTGGTGCATCTACACTGCAGTATTAATGCAGTTTGACACCACTTTGACTGTTATGATTCAGTAGTATGGGATTGTAGAAGCTGTAGTTTCTCTGCCGAAGAATGCCAGTGCCTAACTAATTTTCAAATCCCATGATTCCATAGCATTGAGACCTGACAGTTAAAGCGGTGTCAAACTGCATTAATTCTATAGTGTAGATGCCCCCTATTTCCTTCATTAGCATTAGCCCAACATAGGACTTTCCTTATAGATTAAAAAAAAAAACAGCAGGCAAATGGGCCAGAAGATGTTAATTTTAGCACTGAAATTGAGCTGAGCTTCAGATGGCCATCTGCCGGGAAGGCTTTGATTGTGTTTTCCTGCATGCCAGGGGCTTGGACTGGATTGGATGGGAAGAGGCGGTTGGTGGCCCTCAAGCACCCACAAACATACCTCAAGCCAATCCCATTTGCTTCAGGAGACAGAAGGCCCAACATTCAAATTGCATGAAATTACTGATTTATTTAGTGTACATGCATCTTTATCCCAGTAGGGATTCTGAAAAAAATATGACACAATGCAAATTAAAACAATGTACATGTACAGTAGAGTCTCACTTATCCAACGTTCTAGATTATTCAACACATTTTTGTAGTCAATGTTTTCAATGCATTGTGATATTTTGGTGCTAAATTCGTAAATACAGTAATTACTACATAGCATTAATGTGTAATGAACTACTTTTTCTGTCAAATTTGTTGTATAACATGATGTTTTGGTGCTTCATTTGTAAAATCATAACCTGTTTTGATGTTTAATAGGCTTTTTTCTTAATCCCTCCTTTTTATCCATATTCACTTATCCAACATTCTGCCGGCCCATTTATGTTGGATAAGTGAGACTCTACTGTATTAAAATAGAATAAGTATTAAAATGATCTAAATCAATTGTATCTGTTGTGGAAGATAAAAATATTAAAATACTGTTAAAAACAGGCTCATCAAGAGAGAGATGGCCCTTCCCGTTACCAGGACCCAAAGTAGTATTCTCTCCTTACGAAATTGGGCCAGGAAAGTGGCAGTTGCAGGAAAGTGGCAGTTTGAACTGCATCGTAATGGTCAGTGTAGTAGACTCATATACTTCAGATTGCACTGCATTGAACTGGAGTATACGAGTCTACACTGCCATATAATTCAGCTCAATGGGGTGCTGTTGTGTGTGTGTGTGTGTGGGGGGGGGGGGGTAGATGCTCAACCAATGTAACTTACACTCAACATTTTGGTACCTGAAGACTGTAGTGCAAAGACATTGAGATCCAAAGCTTGTGGATGGGGTGCCTGACACGAATAATCAAAATAATCATAATAAAATACTAATTGTGGATGGGATGCCCGGCGTTAAAATGTCTTGTAGCCTGCAGGGCAGATCATCAAAATATGATGATGATAATGATGATGAATGTATTACGCTCCTCTCTCTGAGACTGGATGGGATTTGTGGTTCAATAATATTCAGTAACCTCAATAACTGCCATATAATCCAGATGATCAAAACAGATAATCTACATTATCTGTTTTGAACTGGATTCTATGAGTCTACACTGCCATATAATCCAGTCCAAAACAGATTTTATCTTGTGGATTATCGGCCTTGATATTCTGGGTTATATGGCGGTGTGGAAGGGCCTTTATATATTCCAGTTTAAAGCAGATCTTGCAGATTATCAGCTCCAGGGCTATAGGCAGTTATGAAATGAATGGCATTGTGATTGGAACAGCTTCTGGGTTATGATTTTTGGTCTATGTGTAATGTTTGAACAGCTTATATATGTATTTATATGCTAGTGGTTTATGATTTTCATGATTTAACACAGTATATAATTCTATTTATGTTGTGGCACTTTGTATGTGCTGTGTGCCGACCTGAATCCTTCTGGGAGATGGTGGCGGGGTATAAATAAAGTTATTATTATTGACACAAAGACATAGTATGATACAGCAAACAAGATCTATATGCTGTATTATTATTATTATTATTATTTTATTGATCTTATCTTAATGGGTCGTTGAATGATTGCCGATGTGGAAGTGGCTTGAGATAGAGCAGGGTACAAATACAGTCAATGTGATAAATACAGTATGTAAATAAATCATTGGCCTTGATATTCTGAGTTGTATGGCTGTGTGGAAGGGCCCTGACCGAACCCAGTCCAAAGCAAGTCTTGTGGGATTTTCTGGATTGATATTTTGGGGCCCCTTCCAGACAGGCCCTATATCCCAGGATCTGATCCCAGGTTTTCTATTTATCCTGGATTATCTGGCAGCGTGGACTCATATAATAATAATAATAATAATAATAATAATAATAATAATAATAATAATAAAACTTTATTTATATACTGCCCTATCTCCCGGATGGGACTCAGGGCAGTTTCCAATCATAAAAACGACACATACATTACATAGCAGCATAACAATACATTATTAGTACATTATTATTCGAATTCTGCCAGTTTTGTAAGCCGCCCTGAGTCCCTTCGGGTAAGAAGGGCGGGATAGAAATGATGGAAATAAATAAATAAATAAACAAGGTAAAACAATACAATTACAGTAGAGTCTCACTTATCCAAGCCTCGCTTATCCAAGCTTCTGGATTATCCAAGCCATTTTTGTAGTCAATGTTTTCAATATATCATGGTATTTTGGTGCGAAATTCGTAAATACAGTAATTACTACACAGCATTACTGCGTATTGAACTACTTTTTTCTGTCAAATTTGTTGTGTAACATGATGTTTTGGTGCTTAATTTGTAAAATCATAACCTAATTTGATGTTTAATAGGCTTCTCCTTAATCTCTCCTTATTATCCAACATATTCGCTTATCCAATGTTCTGCTGGCCAGTTTATGTTGGATAAGTGAGAGACTACTGTATATTATAATAATAATAATAATAATAATAATAATAATAATAATAATAATAAAACTTTATTTATATCCCGCCACCATCTCCCCACGGGGACTCGGGGCGGCTTACATGGGGCAGTGGCCCAAACAACATAAGAACAAAATATAAGCAACACAATACAATCACAATATAAAAAGATAAAACAATAATACAATATATCAATATAAACAACAATACAAGATAAAAATGTCATTTAATAGCAGATTTCATATAGCAGATTTCATATAGCAGAAAACCTGGGATATAGGGCCTGTCTGGGTTATCCGGCTGTGTGGAAGGGCCCAAAGCAAGCCTTGTGGGATATTATTATTATTATTATTATTATTATTAAACTTTATTTGTACCCCGCTAGCATCTCCCGAAGGACTCGATGCAGCTTACAAAGGCCAAGGCCTAAACACACAATATAACAATACAAAACAAAAGGCAAATTAAAACAATTAAAACAGTATAAACAACAAGCAATAAACAATACGCTAAAACACAATAGAACTGGGCCGGGCCAGAGTAATGGGTACAAGATTAAAAGTGCTGATGTGACAGGTGATATATAAGGCTTCTAGGGCAAGTGCAGAGTGCGATATGTGATCTTAGTTCTAATAAAGTGCTTATGGGACTTGGTATTGGAGATTTCCTATTAATCTGGAACATTGGAACAGCCAGGTCTTCAAGTTCTTTCTGAAGACTGCCAATGTCGGGGCCTGTCTGAGATCCTTGGGGAGGGTGTTCCAGAGTCGGGGGGCCACCACAGAGAAGGCCCTGTCTCGTGTCCCCACCAACCGCGCTTGCGACGCATATTCTGGATTGATATTCGACTGGTGGCACCACCCGAGCCCTCCCGACTGATGGCCAGACTGTAGTGTGTGTGTGTGTGTTGTTGTTTGAATCAGGAGCGAGGGCAGGGAGAGAGAGAGAGAGCGAGAGAGAGAGAGGGCCAAGTCGGGAGCGGGGGAGGGTTGGGCGAGAGCGTGGCCGACGTCACAATGGCGGCGGCGGCGGCGGCGGCGGTCGTCGTGGCGGCGAGGGCGAGGGCGGCGGGGCAGAGCGGACGGGCAGGGGCTCGAGGGCGGCCATGAAGGCGAGCAGGGCCCCTCCGCGCCCCCGGCCGCCAGCCCCCGCCGCCCCGCCGGCTCCGGCCCTCCCGCCCGCGCCCCCCGCCGCCCCCAGCACAGCCCCCGACGCGCCCCTCTCTCTCCCCGCAGGAGCCGGAGGAGGAGGCGGCCGGAGGAGGAGGAAGAGGACGGGGATGGTGCCCCGGGCCCCCCAAGGCAGCGCCCAGGAGCAGGCGGGCCAGGCAGCGCCAGGGCCGGAGCCAGCCCCAGCCCTCTCCGCCGCAGAGCCCGCCGCCGCCGAGAAGCCCTCGCGCGGGCCCGCCAAGCCCAGGCTCAACGGGGTAAGTCAGGGGCCTTGGTCGCCGCCTCTGGGGGAGAGGGGAGCGCTGCGCTGCGCGGCGGAGCAAGGCCGCCAGGGGGCGCTCTCAGCCCCGGCCAGGCCACAAGCCAAGCCCTCCCGGCAGATGGCCACCCGCCTCCAGACACCTTTCGAGGCCTTCCCCACTTCACAGGATCCACTTTAAAGCCACTTTAGCGAGGGGACTTGAAACACCTCACCAAACTACAAACCCCAGAATTCTGCAGGAGGCAGAAACCGGATTTATCATGATTATTATTTGCTACATTTACAGTAGAGTCTCACTTATCCAACATTCGCTTATCCAACATTCTGGATTATCCAACGCATTTTTGTAGTCAATGTTTTAAATATATCATGATATTTTGGTGCGAAATTAGTAAATACAGTAATTACTATGTAGCATTACCGCACATTGAACTACTTTTCTGCCAAATTTGTTTTCTGCCAAATTTGTATAACATGATGTTTTGGTGCTTAATTTGTAAAATCATAACCTAATTTGATGTTTAATAGGCTTCTCCTTAATCTCTCCTTATTATCCAACATATTCACTTATCCAACGTTCTGCTGGCCCGTTTATGTTGGATAAGTGAGACTCTACTGTATATGCCACCCTTCTCACCCCGAAGGGGACTCAGAGTGGCTTACAAATTAAATTTGCATACAATACATTATATTACAGTAGAGTCTCACTTATCCAACACTCGCTTATCCAACGTTCTGGATTATCCAACGCATTTTTGTAGTCAATGTTTTCAATATATCGTGATATTTTGGTGCTAAATTCATAAATACAGTAATTACTACATAGCATTACTCCGTATTGAACTACTTTTTCTGCCAAATTTGTTGTCTAACATGATGTTTTGGTGGTTAATTTGTAAAATCATAACCTAATTTGATGTTTAATAGCCTTTTCCTTAATGCCTCCTTATTATCCAATATATTCGCTTATCCAACATTCTGCCGGCCTGTTTATGTTGGATAAGTGAGACTCTACTGTATTAGCATAGTACAATACTGGCAATACATTACTATATTGTACTATATCAATATACAGTAGAGTCTCACTTATCCAAGCTAAACGGGCCGGCAGAAGCTTGGATAAGCAAATATCTTGGATAATAAGGAGGGATTAAGGAAAAGCCTATTAAACATCAAATTAGGTTATGATTTTACAAATTAAGCACCAAAACATCATGTTCTACAACACATTTGACAGAAAAAGTAGTTCAATACGCAGTAATGTTATGTTGTAATTATTGTATTTACAAATTTAGCACCAAAATATCATGATATATTGAAAACATTGACCACAAAAATGGCTTGGATTATCCAGAGGCTTAGATAAGCGAGGCTTGGATAAGTGAGACTCTACTGTATTGTAATATTATTAGTAGTAAGACATGTAAAATATAATATATAATTAATATTCTTATATTTTATTCATATTATATCGTATTACAATATAATATTATGAATATATGTATATACAATGTGTTATAATTATTATATATTATTGTAAATTATATTATGTATGTGTGTGTGTGTATATATATATATATAACTAGCATAGCATGTTATAAGTGGATCCATGCTCTAGTGCATGCCTGGGCCAACTTGGGCCCTCCCTCCAGGTGTTTTGGACTCCAACTCGCCCATTCCTAACAGCCAGTAGGCTGTAAGCCGCCCCAAGACCCTTCAGGGAGATGGAGGCGGGGTATAAAAATAAAGTATTATTATTATTACTAGCTGTGCCCGGCCACGCGTTGCTGTGGCGAAGTCTGGTGGTATGGGAAATAAAGTATTGAGGAATTGGTGGTAGTTAAGGTCAAGGGTAAAGGTTTTCCCCTGATATTAAGTCCAGTCGTGTCTGACTGGGGGTTGGGGCTCATCTCCATTTCTAAGCCGAAGAGCCGACATTGTCCATAGACACCTCCAAGGTCATGTGGCAGGCATGACTGCATGGAGCGCTGTTACCTTCTTGCTGGAGCAGTACCTATTCATCTACTCTCATTTGCATGTTTTCGAACTTCTGGGTTGGCAGAAGCTGGGGCTTTAGATAATCCGTGGAAGTGGCCTAAGTGAAGCCCAACTCTGCCTGTCCCCTGGGCTGAGTCGGTTGCTAGGAGACCAAGTGGACGGAGCTTAGACTTCTAACTGGCAGCAATTGGATAAAAACAATTATTCCTCTCCCTCTAATTAGGACTTTATTTTTCTTTTCTTTTCTTTGTATCAACCTAGAGCCGTGAATGATGGGTTGTGTTGTCAAATTTCGAAGTTGGGGGGCTGTAGTTTTGTTGTTTTGTCTGCTGCCCTGATGCCATCACTCTTTTATATATATAGATTATTATTATTATTATTATTATTATTATTATTATTATTATTATTATTATTATTATATGGCTGTATGGAAGGGCCCTCCGCCACCTTCTGGGTCTTCGCATGCCGTCCATCTTAACCCTAATAATCATTATTTGTACATAACGCAGCATAGTAGGTCTAAATGTTGGGCTTGTTTTCCAGCAGAGGTTTGAATCCCAGCCCTAGTTTCTCTCTGTCTGAGCAGCAGGAACAAACCCGAAAAGCTGGATCAAAACAAAACACCAAAAGCTGTGTACTAGAAAACATCAATATTTGGAACTGTTTCTCTCATTCAGTGGGCTCTAAAAGAGCATCTCTTGTGCTTTTCCGCATTTATGTGGCTCTTTAAAAGCCGAGCAAAGTACAGGACTTTCAGTTTCAGCTTGTGCTCCTTCTGTGACTCCTGGCAATGCATTCAGCCAGCTTGCCTCCTTTCCCATTTGACAGACGAGTGGCTAAGGCAGGGGTCCCCAAACTTTTTAAGCAGAGGGCCGGTCCACAATCCCTCAGACTGTGGAGGGGCCGAATTATCATTTGAAAAAAAAATACAAACAAATTCCTATGCATACTGCACATGTCTTATTTGTAGTGCAACAATAACAACACAAAAAAATACAATATTTAAAAATGAAAACAATTTTAACCAAGATAAACCTATCAGGATTTCAATGGAAAGTGTGGGCCTGCTACTGGCCAATGAGATAGTCAAGTTAATTAGGATTGTTGTTGTTGTTGTTGTGTGCCTTCAAGTCATGTCAGACTTTGGCCGAGCCTAAGTCTAAAATTAATTATTTATTTACTGCATTTATTTACTACATTTATATCCCACCCTTCTCACCCTGAAGTGGACTCAGAGCAGCTGTGTGTACATACAATATATTATATTATTAGCATAACACAATATTAGCATTATATATTACTATACTGAACTATACCACTATACTATTATATAATATGCAATATATAACATATAATTAATATTATTATATGGTATTACTATTAGTATTATATTGTATAACATAAGCTTATTATCAATATTATATGTATACTAGCTGTGCCCGGCCACGCGTTGCTGTGGCGAAGTATGGTGGTATGGGAAATAAAGTACTATATTGAGGTATTGGTGGTAGTTAAGGTACAGGGTAAAGGTTTTCCCCTGACATTAAGTCCAGTCGTGTCTGACTCTGGGGGTTGGGGCTCATCTCCATTTCTAAGCCGAAGAGCCGGCATTGTCCATAGACACCTCCAAGGTCATGTGACCATCATGACTGCATGGAGCGCCGTTACCTTCTTGCTGGAGCAGTACCTATTCATCTACTCTCATTTGCATGTTTTCGAACTTCTGGGTTGGCAGAAGCTGGGGCTTTAGATAATCCGTGGAAGTGGCCTAAGTGAAGCCCAACTCTGCCTGTCCCCTGGGCTGAGTCGGTTGCTAGGAGACCAAGTGCGCGGAGCTTAGACTTCTAACTGGCAGCAATTGGATAAAAACTATTATTCCTCTCCCTGTAATTAGGACTTCATTTTTCTTTTCTTTTTGTTGTATCAACCTAGAGCCGTGGATGATGGGTTGTGTTGTCAAATTTCGAGGTTGGGGGGCCTGTAGTTTTGTTGTTTTGTCCGCTGCCCTGATGCCATCACTCTTTTATATATATAGATACACTATATTATATTATTAAAACTGATATAAAAATATTATATTATAAAACTGAGGGCGGGGGCCAGGTAAATGACCTTGGAGGGCCGCATCCGGCCTTAGTTTGGGGACCCCTGGGCTGAGGTCAGCCACTGGCCATAGAGGATGCAGGGACGATAGTCTCCCAACGTGACCTCTCCTTTCTTGTCTCCTTGCTCCCGGCCTCTTCTTTCTTCCTAAGGATGGCTGTTGACAGGAGCGGGGAGTCAAGTTCCCACCTAGATCGCATGGCAATTACAATGAGCCCGTCCCTTTCAGGTTAGGATTAGATTAAACCCTGGTGTCTCCGATGCTATCTCAGCCCGACTGTTCTCCGCAAGTTTGTGTATTCTTCGGTTCTCGGGTAACACAGGCCAAGAACAACAAGACAAATGTTTTTTTTCCCTTGATGTTTTTCTTTATATCTTTATTTATTGTAATTCATTCAAATATACATACATTTGCGAGTGTTTGTTGCATACAGTGCAATACTTTTCCTCTATTCGTCTTTCAAAATCATTTCTCAGATAATATATTTTCAATAAGGGGTCACAGTCTTCTATTTGAATACAGTAGAGTCTCACTTATCTAAGCTAAATGGGCCGGCAGAAGCTTGGATAAGCAAATATCTTGGATAATAAGGAGGAATTAAGGAAAAGCCTATTAAAAATCAAATTACAGTAGAGTCTCACTAATCCAAGCTAAACGGGCCAGCAGAAGCTTGGATAAGCGAATATCTTGGATTATAAGGACTGATCAAGGAAAAGCCTATTAATAATAATAGAGTAAAATAATAAATGTAACAATAATGATAAATGCAGTGAAATTATAAATGTAATAATAAATGGAGTGAAATAATAAATGTAAATAACAATAATATCAGAGTGAAATAATAAATGTATTAATAATAATAAAAATAGAGTAAAATGTAATGGTAACAATAATAATAGCATAAAATAATAAATGTAACGATAATAATAAATGCAGTGAAATAATAAATGTAATAATAAATGGAGTAAAATAATAAATGTAATAACAATATCTGAGCGAAATAATAAATGTATTAATAATAATAAAAATAGAGTAAAATGTAATGGCAACAATAATAATTGCATAAAATAATAAATATAATAATAATAAGAATAAAATAATAAATGTAATAATATCAATAATAATAGAGAAAAATAATGAATGTAGCATATATACTCGAGTATAAGCTGACCCAAATATAAGCCAACCAGGACCCTCACCCGAGTATAAGCCGAGGGGGGCTTTTTCAGTCCTAAACAGGGGCTGAAAAAATTGACTTATACTCGAGTATATACGGTACAATATTGGAAGCCAGATTGTGACTCCTAATCTCCGTATTTGCTGCAGTGACCTGCATTGACACTCTAGGCTTGCAAGCATTAATCCTTTCTCTCCTCCAGCCTGGAGATAGATGCGAGGATGAGCTCTTCTTCCATAAAGCAGGAGTGGGAAATGGCTGACCCTATAGCTATATATATTATAATAATATAACTTTATTTTTATACCCCGCCCCATCTCCCCGGGGGGACTCGGAGCGGCTTACATGGGGCCATGCCCGACAACAATACAACAGCAGCAATAAAACAATAAAACAAATATCGAGAATAAAACAAATGTCGCATCAATAAAACATCAACATCAGTAAACAGTCATAAAAGTCGGCATACAGCATAAAATGATTAAAAACGGGAAGGCTAAAAACTATAGCTGAGCCATAGGTGCCCACATTCCCTTCCCATCTGTCCTTTCCAGTTACTTGGTAACTTAATGGCAACCCTTTGCGTTTCATATTGCCTTCTATGGCAAAGAATATGGCAAAGAGATGTTTTCCAGTTCCGTCCTCTGAAACCTAGCCTCGTATTCAAGTACTAACCAGGATTACCTCTGCTTGGCGGCAAAGATTGGATGGGATCTGTTCCCTTTAATTTTTTTTCAGCCATGATTTCCCTCCCACCCATTCTGGGGAAAAATTGAAACGCCCCTCCCAAGCGGAATTATTGGCATTGTGATCCCACGCTTTTTCCACCTGGGAAATGCATCCTCCTCTTCCCCCGTTTTGTCGAATTGGATTCAGCCCAGAGTCCAAAGAGCCGGAAGGTGCACATGTTTCTCTCTGGGCGACAGTCTTCCACAAAATCTAAGTTTAATGCTCATTGGTGATATTACAGAAGTCATTTCTTTCCTGGGTAACAGCAGCCTCTTGTCCCGTTGACAAAATCCTCGAGGGCAGCTCTTTGTGCCCATGTTGTCGGATGTTGATGACACTATTAATTCTATCATCGTGAACCATACAATGGAAATCTTAATACAGTAGAGTCTAACTTATCCAAGCTAAACGGGCTGGCAGAACCTTGGATAAGTGAATATCTTGGATAATAAGGAATTAAGGAAAAGCCTATTAAACATCAAATTAGGTTATGATTTTACGAATTAAGCATCAAAACATCATGTTATACAACAAATTGGACAGAAAAAGTAGTTCAATACGCAGTAATGTTATGTTGTAATTACCGTATTTATGAATTTAGCACCAAAATATCATGATATATTGAAAACATTGACTACAAAAATGCCTTGGATAATCCAGAACCTTGGATAAGTGAGACTCTACTGTATTTATTTAGCCCTTTTTCATATTTGTATTGTTATTGTCCCTTTTCTTTAGCTCCCTCCCCACTAGCAAAGGAGGTGGTTTTGTGTTCTTGTCAGGAGCCTTCTGATAGGATCCTCTCCTTTTCTTGGCCAAAACCCAAAGTCACCCAGTAGATTTCCGAGCCAAAGCAGGGATTCGAACCCTGGTTGATTGCAAATCCTAGTCTAGCATTTAAACCACTACAACTCAAACTCACTGAGTCTTTTTGCAAGATAGTGTTACGACACATAACTTATAACCAAAAAAAAAAAGGTTCATTTCCTAGAATGGTTGCAAGAGCCTAGTTTTCCACACATACAGGCAGGGCTGACCAGAAACAACTTTTAAAATACCCTTTTGTACTAACCCTGTGAAGCTGGGAAGGGTGCGGAAGGCAAGCAGCCCCGAGCAGAGAGCACCGATTGAAACGCTGCAAGCCTCGTCTGGATTCCTTGCCCTTCTTGTTTTCGGATGTCACCCCCGTTTTGTTTTCGAACGAGGGATGAGCCTAGTTGGAGGGCAGGGGAGGTTAGGCATTGTGCTTCCGCAAAGCAGGGAAGATGGGGCTGCTCCTCAGCCTTTGTGTGGGAGGCTATGGGATGGGGAGTGCTGTGCCTGGGAGCCTTGGCACTCTCCGTTTTCCAGCCCAAGTGATGCTGCAGCTCAAGGCTTGGTGCAGCCCTAATGATTTCTGCTGGGGGCTCTTTGCAGCCTCTGGGCCAGGCTTTTCCCATTGTGCTCAGAACACGCCAAGCAGACAGTGGTGGGCGCAAACCCCCTTTCTTTCAGACCGTTCCTTTCCCCGTTACCTTTGACGTTGCACGTACCCAAACCCGGGGGTGATGTTTGCCCCTTGAAAAATGTCAAGCTGCCGATCTCTTTGTCCTGCTTGGTCTGCTTACGGCGGGCGGTGTGAGCGTCTCCATTTTGCCTGATTAATTTCCGCAGCTTGAATCACATCCGCGCCTCCGCCATCCGGTCCGTCCGGAGAAAACGCACGGCAATCCTGGGAGCGTTTTGCTCCGGAGTCAAACCCCACTCTGTTCAGCGGGCTTCCTCTCAGGCAAATGTGCGGAAAGAGGACAAGGTTTCCCCGCAGTGCAAATCCTCCGTGCGTTTCATCCCCTTCCCTGATGGCTACCTACTCAAAATGGGGACTGTATGTTCATCTCCATGGCCCTGAATAATGCAGCGGGAGAGGAACAGTCTTTGGAGTCTAAGGTTGGATGGCTTTTGCGAGTGGGGTCCTTTCCAACTCTGCCGTTGTATGATTCTGTGGTTGCTGTCATTGTTGACGTCGGAGGATTCCTGGCTTCCCTCTTGCGGAACGCAGATCCCTAGACTAGCTGGGCTTTTTTTCAGTCTTGGTCTTATTCAGAGCCATCCTCCATCAGTTGCATGAGCATCTACACTCATGTTTGTCTCCGGCACATGAGCTCTCCCTATCTTGTCTAAACACATTTGCAGCATATTCACATTTGAGAAAATTGTTGACGCTGATGCGCATTTAATTATACTCCTGTGCCTTGGATCTTAACTCTCTGGATCTTGCAGCTTGTACTGCAGCAAAACCACTTCGAGACTGTAAACACCAATCGCCGCCATGCTTTGTTCCATGGTTGGAGGATTTTACTTATTTACATATACAGTAGAGTCTCGCTTATCCAACGTTCTGTATTATCCAGCGCAGTTTGCCTTTTAGTAGTCAATGTTTTTGTATTCAATTTTTCAATACATTGCGAAATTTTGGTGCTAAATTCATAAATACAGTAATTATTATTTATTTATTATTTATTTGCAACATTTATATCCCACCCTTCTCACCCTGAAGGGGACTCAGGGCGGTTTACATGTATATATACATACAGTATATTATATTATACGACTATATTGCAATATTATTAGTAATATTTCATGTAATATAAATATACAATTATAATAGTGAATTATAATTTATTACTACATTGTATTACATCATAATATTATTATTAATATTACATGTACAGTAGAGTCTCACTTATCCAACACTCATTTATCCAACGTTCTGGATTATCCAACGCATTTTTGTAGTCAATGCTTTCAATACATCGTGATATTTTGGTGCTAAATTTGTAAATACAGAAATTACTACATAGCATTACTGCATATTGAACTACTTTTTCTGTCAAATGTGTTGTATAACATGATGTTTTGGTGCGTAATTAACCTAATTTGATGTTTAATAGGCTTTTCCTTAATCCCTCCTTATTATCCAAGATATTCGCTTATCCAAGGTTCTGCCGGCCCGTTTATGTTGGATAAGTGAGACTCTACTGTATATACAATATATTATATATTATTATATATTATTACATAACGTTATCATGTACTGAACTACTTTTTCTATCCGTTTGTTGTAAGTAAGACTCTACTGTATGTAAACATTCATTTTGCTCCTGATTAAATTCAGTCTAGCTTTTAGGGATGTGGTGAGTTTATAGTATATTAATTTAAAGTCTCGCCCATAGTTGAAACGTGATGTCTCTGCCAAATTCCCCTCGTGTAGAACGAAAGGGTTTCGGGACGTATGAACTCCTGCCGCCAGGTATCGGAACCTTTTGTGTCCCTTTGCTTTAGGAGAACATATTTGCCTGTCAATCGAAAATCTATACCTACATGAGCCCTAACAAACCTCCCGTGACTCGACCTCCGCTTCAAGAGGAAAACTGTGCGACGCATCATGAAGCAAAATGCCAGGGCAAAATGATGAATGACGCTCGCAGAAAAGGAGACGGTAAGACGGAGCATCAGTGGTCTGCCTAGATTGATAGGAGTGGGCTGTAAACATGCACCAATGTTGTATGATCTGTTGTGGGAGGAGGAGAAATTATTACCGTATATACTCGAGTATAAGCCGAGTTTTTCAGCCCCTTTTTAAGGACTGAAAAAGCCCCCCTTGGCTTATAACTGGTTGGCTGATATTCGGGTCAGCATACACTCAAGTATATATGCTACATTTACTATTTTTCTCTATTATTATTGACATTATTACATTTATTATTTTACTCTATTTGTTATTATATTTATCATTTTACTCTATTATAATTGTTACTATTCCATTGATTTTACTCTATTTTTATTATTATTAATACATTTATTTCTTCACTCTGATATTATTGTTACTGCATTTATTATTTTACTCTATTATTACATTTCTTGTTTTACTCTATTATTATTAAAAGGATACATAAGCATATTTACATTGAAGAAGATGAGAACAATGATTTAATCAGAGTTGGACAGTCTTATCTTAAATTACCGTTTTATTTATTTATTATTTATTTATTAGCGACATTTATATCCCGCCCTTCTCACCCCGAAGGGGACTCAGGGCGGTTTACAAGTATATATACATACAATATATTATATTATACGACTGTGTGATGTACTTTCGGATGATGCGCGCAGATCCCAGTAGGGTGGCCTTTTGCAGTTGGCAGATCGTAATTTTGCCAATGTCTATTATTATTATTATTATTATTATTATTATTATTATTACAGTAGAGTCTCACTTATCCAACGTTCTGGATTATCCAACGCATTTTTGTAGTCAATGCTTTCAATATATCGTGATATTTTGGTGCTAAATTCATAAATACAGTAATTACTACATAGCATTACTGTGTATTGAACTACTTTTTCTGCCAAATTTGTTGTCTAACATGATGTTTTGGTGCTTCATTTGTGAAATCATAACCTAATTTGATTTTTAATAGGCTTATCCTTAATGCCTCCTTATTATCCAACATATTCGCTTATCCAACATTCTGCCGGCCTGTTTATGTTGGATAAGTGAGACTCTACTGTATATTATACGACTGTGTGATGTACTTTCGGATGATGCGCGCAGATCCCAGTAAGTTGGCCTTTTGCAGTTGGCAGATCGTAATTTTGTCAATGTCTATTATTATTATTATTATTATTATTATTATTATTATCATTATACTTACCTGCCTCTCCTTGTGGCTCGAGGCAGGTCACAACATAGCTAAAACACATTATTATATAAAATACACATATTAACAGGTCTTTCTGCAAAATACAGATATTAAAATATGCAGAACAGATACTACAGTGCAGTCAACACAAGACACAAGTTTCAAATTCATGATGATATAGAAAAGATAGGTCTTTGCAGTGGGAGTTTTGCTGTTTTGGTGGGAGCAAAACGACAACCCTTTACATTGGATTCCCTTTCTTTCTCCCACCCGACTCCTATCATTTGCAGGTAGACGAAACATTGGTCGTGCCGTTGTGAAATTCAAGTGTCCGGAAGTGGAGAGCAGCCATGAATCCCAGCCGTCTTCCTCCAAGCAAAAGCCAGAAACCGAAGAAGCTCCGCCGCTTCTGTCCTCCAAGTCCGCCGATGCTGTGAATGAGACACAAACTCCGAAAAAGGGAACCAAGGCAAAGCCTAGCCCCAGAAGAAAGTAAGTGCCTGTACAGAACTCCATGACATCCCATTGACGGCATAGCCATGGAACTGCTGGGATTTGGGGAAATGCTGGGTTGCAACAAAGTCAGATCCCCTTTTGCGTTGACATGGCGTGTTCTGTCTTTCTCAGAGTCCAAGGGAAAACGCAACAGAACCGAAAGGTTACAGACTATTATCCTGTTAGAAGAAGCTCCCGGAAGAGCAAAAAGGAGTTGCAGGTACTATAGCATCTCTTGATAACCTTACAACCTCTGTACTTTTTAATATACTGTATATACTTATTTATTTATTTATTTGCAGCATTTATATTCCGCCCTTCTTTCCCACCCCGAAGGGGACTCAGGGCGGATCACATTACACATATAGGCAGACATTCAATGCCTTTTAACATAGGACAAAGACAAGACAAACACAGGCTCCGAGCAGGCCTCGAACTCATGACCTCCTGGTCAGAGTGATTCATTGCAGCTGGTTGCAGCTGGCTTGCTCTCCAGCCTGCGCCACAGCCCAGGCTGTGTATAAGCCTAGTTTTTCAGCCCTTTTTTAGGACTGAAAAAACACCCTCCTTGGCTTATACTCAGGTGAGGGTCCTGGTGGGCTTATATTCAGATCGGCTTATACTCAAGTATATATTTATTATTTTTCTTTATTGTTATTGGTATTTTTTAAAATAAATTTTTATTAAATATATTTATACAAGAAAATAAGTTGCAACAATTAGTGTCACTGAAGGAAAGGAAACTGTCGTGGAAATGGGTGAAACAACGAAAACCATAACAGCTGGTTTGTAACATAGACGTGTATGTGACAGAACACAAGAAAACAAAGACAGAAAAAATAGCATAAAAAAGATAGTCATAAAAGAGGAAGAAAAAAATGATATTGTTACATTTATTATTTTACTCTCTTAATTATTATTATTACATTTATTATTTTACCCTATTGTTGTTGTTAGTTTTACATTTATTTTACTCTATTTTTATTATTAATACATTTATTATTTTACTCTATTTATTATTACATTTATTATTTTACTGCATTTACTATTATTATTACATTTATTATTTCACTCTATTATCATTAAAAGGATACATAAGCACATTGACATTGAAGAAGATGAAAATAATGATTTCATCAGATTTGAACAGTCATATTTTAAATTACAGTTTGATGTAAAGATTCAAAAACATTTAAACTACTGATGCCTCAATTAATGTAATTTTATTGGTATCACGGCTTATACTGGAATCAATGTTTTCCCAGTTTTTTGTGGTAAAATTAGGTGCCTCGGCTTATATTTGGGTCGGCTTATACTCAAGTATATACGGTAATTTTATTGGTATCTCGGCTTATACTGGAGTCAATGTTTTCCCAGTTTTTCGTGGTAAAATTAGGTGCCTCAGCTTATATTTGGGTCGGCTTATACTCAAGTATATACGGTAGTTATATATATATATATTTAAGAGTGGATTTTCCACCAAGAAGCCATTCAAACTCCATTGCAGCAGACTGAGTGGAAATTGCAGCTTTATGTTTGTTCATTTTTTAATAGTGCTGCTATTGACTACCTGTTCATGTTTCCATCTCTCTTAATAGATTGAAGAGAAGAAGAAGATTGACGAGTTAATAGAAAGTGGGAAAGAAGACGGCATGAAGGTAGGATTTTAAAAAATATATTTTTTTATTAAGGGTTTTAAGTGTCTGTTGGAGGCAAGTGTGAATGTTACCATTGGCCAGCTTGAGTAACGTCGAGTGGTCGTGCAGCTTCAAAGCCTGGCTGCTTCCTACCTGGGGGAATCCTTTGTTGGGAGGTGTTAGCTGGCCCTAATGGTTTCCTGTCTGGAATTCCAGACAGTATCAGGACAGTAAATAAAGAACAACACTCTGAAAGTGTTCTACTTTTGAGGGTTTCAGAAGAACAGCTTAGCGCATTAACAGGACGTTGTACTTTTTATTTTCTCCGCAGATCGACTTCATTGATGGCAAAGGGCGAGGTGTGATTGCAACAAAGCCGTTTCATCGGGGCGATTTTGTGGTTGAATATCATGGGGATCTCATTGAGATCACGGACGCTAAGAAACGAGAAGCTACTTATGCCCAAGACCCCTCGACAGGCTGCTACATGTACTACTTTCAATACCTAACTAAAACATACTGGTAAGCTTATATTTTGCATCCACAACTGTCACTTTGTATTCAGTAGTGCTGTGCTTGTAAACATCCTTCATACGGAGTTCCGTAGATACGAAAAGCAGTCAATACTTCTCTCTAAAGCACATTTTTTGTGCCTAGGTGTGTAGTGTGATGTGAAATAAGCAATAAATCATGTATTTTCAAAAATATACGTGAAAGGCTTTCATGAGCTACATTGGGTCCCCATATATTTTGTTATCACAATTTATGAATAATAATAATAACAACAACAATAATGGCAGAAACCAGTGCAGGTGGTCCCAGTGGTGATGGGCACACTGGGTGCCGTGCCAAAAGATCTCAGCCGGCATTTGGAAACAATAGACATTGACAAAATTACGATCTGCCAACTGCAAAAGGCCACCCTACTGGGATCTGCACGCATCATCCGAAAATACATCACACAGTCCTAAACACTTGGGAAGTGTCCGACTTGTGATTTTGTGATACGAAATCCAGCATATCTGTCTTGTTTGCTGTGACATAATAAAATAATAATAATAATAATAATAATAATAATAATAATAATAATAATAATAATAATAATACATCACACAGTCCTAGACACTTGGGAAGTGTTCGACTGGTGATTTTGTGATATGAAATCCAGCATATCTATCTTGTTTGCTGTGTCAGACTATGTCGTTGTGTCAATAATAATAATAATAATAATACAGCTGCAAAAGGCCACCCTGCTGGGATCTGCGCGCATCATCCGAAAATACATCACACAGTCCTAGACACTTGGGAAGTGTTCGACTTGTGATTTTGTGATATGAAATCCAGCATATCTATCTTGTTTGCTGTGTCATAATAATAATGTAATAATAATAATAATAATAATAATAATAATAATAATAATAATAATAATAATGTAATAATAATAATAATGTAATAATAATAATATATTTTGTTACTCACGTCTCATAATGGCTCGAGGCGGGGATGTATCTGTATCTCTTAGCCTCTGATTTGCTAGTAAAACTGAATTAATGTGTCGAGAAATGACGCAGGTCTAAAAAAGTGTGTCACCCACATGAAATGTTTGGGTAGCTCGGCTTTAAAGGACTCTTCACTTATTAAGTAGCATTCCTTAACTGCCAAAGTCCACCAGCGTTGCAGGAGAAGTTGTTCACCCAGCTGTAAACTCTGCTCTGGACTGATACTTATTTTTTATTATACACAGTCCTAGCTTTGCTACCCAGCAATGCCTGGGTTAGCGATTTTGTAATGATAATTATTAGAAGTAGTCATTGTTTGTTTTGGATTTTATGAATGGTCCCATTTGAAAATGACAGAGGAAATAATGTTTTGGTTGGCTTGTCTTCTGCACTTCCTTTTAACTACCCGTATATACTCGAGTGTAAGCCGAGGCACCTAATTTTACCACAAAAAAACTGGGAAAACATTGACTCCAGTATAAGCTGAGGGTTGTAAATTTCAGAAACCAATAAAATTACATTAATTGAGGCATCAGTAGGTTAAATGTTTTTGAATATTTACATAAACCTCAAATTTGAGATAAGATTGTCCAACTCTGATCCAATCATTATTCTCATCTTCTTCAATGTAAATGTGCTTATGTATCCTTTTAATAATAATAGAGTAAAATAATACATGTAATAATAATAACAAATACAGGAAATAATACATGTAATAATAGAGTAAAATAATAAATGCAATACAGTAGAGTCTCACTTATCCAACATTCGCTTAGCCAACGTTCTAGATTATCCAACGCATTTTTGTAGTCAATGTTTTCAATACATCGTGATATTTTGGTGCTAAATTCGTAAATACAGTAATTGCAACATAACATTACTGCGTATTGAACTACTTTTTCTGTCAAATTTGTTGTATAACATGGTGCTTAATTTGTAAAATCATAACCTAATTTGATGTTTAATAGGTTTCTCTTTAATTCTCCAACATATTTGCTTATCCAACGTTCTGCCGGCCCGTTTATGTTGCATAAGTGAGACTCTACTGTAATAGTAATACAGTAGAGTCTCACTTATCCAACACTTGCTTATCCAACATTCTGGATTATCCAACGCATTTTTGTAGTCAATGTTTTCAATATATCGTGATATTTTGGTGCTAAATTCGTAAATACAGTAATTACAACATAACATTACTGCATATTGAACTACTTTTTCTGTTAAATTTGTTGTATAACATGATGTTTTGGTGCTTAATTTGTAAAATCACAACCTAATTTGATGCTTAATAGGCCTTTCCTTAATCTCTCCTTATTCTCCAACATTTTCACTTATCCAACGTTCTGCTGGCCTGTTTATGTTGGATAAGTGAGACTCTACTGTAATAAGATCAGAGTGAAATAATAAATGTATTAATAATAATAAAAATAGAGTAAAATAAATGTAATAGTAGCGACAATAATAGAGAAAAAAATAAATGTAATACAGTAGATTCTCACTTTGTATTTACGAATTTAGCACCAAAATATCACGATGTATTGAAAACATTGATTACAAAAATGCGTTGGATAATCCAGAACACTGGATAAGCGAATGTTGGATAAGTGAGACTCTACTGTAATACCAATAATAATATTAAAATAGTAAATGTACCATATATTCTCGAGTATAAGCTGACCTAAATCTAAGCCAACCAGGACCCTCACTCCAGTATAAGCCGAGGGGGGCTTTTTCAGTCTTAAAAAAAGGGCTGAAAAACTAGGCTTATACTCGAATATATACAGTAAACTGTTTATAGATTTTGTTTATGATGTTATTTTATTATGTTTGCTATGTTCCATTTGTTGTTTGATGTTTCTGACAATTGACTGTTTTTGAACACATGTTGGAAACCGCCCTGAGTCCTTTTGAGGCGATAGAGTGGTATATAAATAAAGTCGTATTGTTATATTATATTCTTATTCCCCCTCCCCATCCAGTGTGGACGCCACAAAAGAAACCAATCGTCTTGGGAGGCTGATCAATCACAGCAAATGTGGCAACTGTCAGACAAAACTCCACGACATCAACGGCGTCCCGCACCTCATCTTGGTTGCCTCCCGCGACATCAAAGCGGGCGAAGAACTCTTGTACGATTACGGAGATCGGAGCAAAGCGTCTCTGGAAGCGCACCCGTGGCTGAAACACTAGCCGTTCTTCCCCTCTCGATGGGACTTCTTTTTCTTGAAAGCGGACTCGATAGCCTTGTTTACAACTCTCGTGGTAAATCACTTCCAAATGTCTGCGCCTTCCTGATGATTTCAAGCGCCTGTTGCAGGCTCGCATGTCTTTCCTTGAGCAGACCGAGAACCCGATTCCCGAACGTTGCTGTTTGGTAGGTTGGCCTGGACTCCCGGCCCTTCTGTCCCTTGGCATAGAGAGAGGTGGGTTTGTTAGGGCTTCCTGATGATGTCCGTTTGGGGATTTTGCGGGAGAGAGTGTGGGCCACACTTTGGCTCCTTTGAGGAGCGGAGGGTGGAAATAATAACGCAAATGGTTCTGGAAAGGGTGGGCGTTAAACATCTCAATGCATTCTGTAAATATTGAGCTGGGAGGTGCTTGCTTCCAGAGCTTGGGATTATTTTTCTGGACTGCAGATCCCAGAATCTCCTGGCTCGCATGCCTAGATTGTTGGGGTTTCTGGGAGGCGTAGTCAGAATCACATTCTGCTGGCTTCCATCGGGCTCTGGGGTATTTGGAACCTTTCTGGTCTTTGTTCGGATCATCAGAATTTGCATTTGGACGTTTGGGCTTACTATTCCGTGTGCATCAAATCCTTTAAAAGGCTGGAAATGGGTCACTTCAAAGGTTGTATTGGGTCAAAAGCTATCTGGTTGGCCTGATTTCTGCACTTCTTCCCTTGAATCTGGGACCAGTGAGCTGAAATTGGCCCCAAATTTTGTGGAATAAAGTTGCCCTAAAGCTCTAGGCCATAATGGGAAGAGGGATTGTTGAGCGTTGAGACTCTTCTGCCTATAATCCCCGTGCTTCCACCATTGTGTGATGTTAGACCCATAAGAACATCCTCCGAAATACAGACCCCAATAAACGTGCCGGGTTTGAGGGATGGATAATCAGCACAACATTTGGTGTGATTTCAGCTTGGGATTCTTCCTTTGGGGGACTACAGCTCCCCAAATCCCCCAAGCTCCTCCAGTGTTGCTTTCTTCTGGCAACTGCTTCCTTGGATGGAGCTTGCTTTGTCTTGTGTGTGTGTGCTTCCATCCTTTTTTTATAAAAAAAAAAAATGAGAATCTGAGATGTGAATTCTGCTATTGAAGTGGCTGGATATTTTTTACAAACGATAAATGGCATTTGATCTGTCTCGAAATGTTAAGCTGGAACGTCGGAACGGTGCTTTTGTGGATTTTTCTTCCTGCTCGCCAATGGAAAAGAGGGCAACGGGTGGGGCGGATAACGTGGAGTAAAAACACACAGGGCTTGGGAAGAATAAGGCGCTTTTTATAGAACCGGCGGCCGCCTTCGGAGGTGGCGCTTGTACATAGGGTATTTTTTAGAAACAAAATTTTTAGGAGAAAACCAAGATTATTTATTTACTCTGGCGGACGGAGCCACGCTGCAGGATTCGTAACCTCCTCCCGCGCATGAGTAGAATTGAGATGCGTCTTGCCTGAGAAAACAGGACTTTGTCTCCGTCATCTTCCCTAAAAGTCTTCCCCAAGTAAGGTCATCGTTTTCCATTGAAGGCCTTGCTTTTAATCCATAGCAGATGAAGGGAATCCAGAATAAGAGCAGTGGCTTGAGTCCTTGCTTCGGATTGTTTTTTCCCCCCAAAGATCAGAGATTGGAAATGTTCCTTCTTTGGACTACAACTCCCAGGATGCTCACGAGTGGGATTCTGGGACTTGTAGTCCAACAAAGGGATGTGGGTGACTGCTCAAGGTCACTTTTCTACCTAAGGTTTGGAGATTTTTTCCAAAGGTTCGGAGTCTTCCTGGGTGCATGCTTGAGCAGCAATGTGGGCAAAGCAAGCGGGATACAGGGACAGAACTCAGTAATGTATTTTTCAAAGAAAAATAAACCTTGAAGAGAGCATTTCTGTGTACAAGATAATAAATAAAATGAGATATTTATTAAACATGAACTGCTGGTTCTTCCTGCCTCTGGGTGTTTCCGGATTAGGATTTGGCCGACTTTTCCAGACTCAATTGGGTTGTCTTATCGGCTTGCAAATCTCCATACTTGCAATTTAATTGCCAGGTTTGTCGTCACTGGCTATACATTTCGACATTTCACAACAAAATTGAGTCCTACGGTGTCGGTTTTTCATATTGATTCCACATTTTCAGACCATTTTTTGTACAGTTTTTGAGATGAAAGCCATTTGGGACACGGGGATATTATCCATAAACTATGCAAAGTAAAATTCACTCAATAACTAGACAACAAATGGAAAACTAGAAAATAAACGGACTGGGAAATGATTAAAAAATATTTAAGAGAGGAAAAAATAAAGATCTTAATTTGAGATCTAATAATACTAGATTAAGTACTAAACCTCACAACAAGAGAAAAGTAATGATCTGGGTTACCAGGATGAATTTGAGAACTTATTAAAGGAAAAAAAAAAGAGATTGAGCGACACCATGCAATAGTTGGAAGTTTATTTTATACTTTACATGTTTTTGTCTGTTTTTTGTCTGTTTAATTTTTACTTTTTTAAAACTTTTTTCTCTTTTTTCCCTTTTTTCTTAGTTCTGTAATTTATTTTATTATATGTTTATGTTGAAAATAACACTAATAAAATTTTATTTTATAAAAAAAAACAACTAGACATTATAATAGGAAATTGGGCGAGGCATTTGAATTAGCCTAAAACATCCGGAATAGATCAGTATGTGGTGGAGTCACCTTCCTTGGGTTTTTGAACAGAGACTGGCCATCTGTTCAGACGGTTTGGGTTGTGTTTCCTCGCATGGCCAAATGAGGTTGGACTGGATGACCTTAAGTCGGTCCCAACTCTAGAATATTATGGTATTTTGATATCAGGGATAGAGTTACGGTTCTGCAGAAAATAGAGGTCTTTCAAAGCCTTCGATGACAAGAAAATTTATTTAATTAATTACTTTATTTATTTAATACATTTATATCCCGCCCTTCTCACCCCGAAGGGGACTCGGAGCGGCTTACAAATTAAATTTACATACAATATTATATTATTAGCATAGCACAATACTGGCAATAAATTACCGTATTGTACTATATCTATATATTGTAATATTATCAATAATATTACATGTAATATATAATTAATATTATATTGTATTACAAAATCATATTATTACTATTATACGCATAATAGAAAAGTATAGAAATCGTCACTCTACCAACCATTTGGGGGATTCTGGGCTTTGTTGCTCCACTGAATGACTCCCTTTCGAAAGAACACCTCCAGTGATGCTTACAAACAACTCTGAAATGATTCTAAGAACAAAGTAAGAAATTTATTTCGGCTCTTAGTAAACACAGAAGCATTTTCCAGTAGGATGTTTGTAACAGAGATGAGAGAGAGGTAGTGCTGTTCTTTACACTGGGAAGCCACTGAGCTCATGTTCAACAGTGTCGCTCTCAAAACCCCTTCCATTAAAAAAAAATATGACAAAATTCTCATTCAATGTTGGTCCCCAAGTGCATATCTGCTAGTTCAATCCCTCCTCAAGCACCGTCACTCTGTACTACCCACAAATAGCACTATTTTCCTCGGCAGTTCCTCTCAAAACAAGAATCTACGGCATTCCTTAAGGCAAGAGTGGGGGGGTGATGGGACTTGTAGTCCAACTAATCTGTACGGCTACTAATTCCCCAGTGCTGGTTTATGCCAATAAGGAGATCAAAAGTAGAAAAGGTGCTAACTTTGCATTATAACTTTGACACAAGAGATGCTGGCGCTTCCAGGGGCTGCAGACGACGAGACAGACAAACGTCGTTGAAAATTGCAGTTCTCGGCATCGCGGCATTGCTGCTTGGTCTCTGCGGCCTGAGCCTCTGAACGGAAAAACAGGAGGAACCTCCTCGAGGCCTTTAAAAATTGAACCTGTAGACATACAAGAGCAGAAAGGCTTGAATCCCATTGCAGAGACCCAAAATAATTTAGGCTAAAAATGGCATTTTAGTAAAACTTTTTTTATCCTGGGAGGCTCAGGGCAGGATCCAAAGGCCCCATCCTGGTGCCGTGAGTTAAACCCTTGGCAGTTCAAATCCGCAGGACAGGATGAACTCCCGCTGTCAGCCCTAGCTCCTGCCAACCTCGCAGTTCCAAAACATGCAAACGTGAGTAGATAAATAGGTACTGCTTCAGCGGGAAAGGCATAAAGACGCTCCAAGCAGTCATGTCGGTCACACAATGCAGATTTCTCGGCTTGGAAATGGAGAAAAACACCACCTCCCGAGGCCAGAAATGAAAGGAGAAGCCTTTGCCTGTGTGTATGTGTGTCTCATTGTATTGCAACAAGACAATGAATATTTGCCTGTATCTGTTTATTATTATTTATTAGCGACATTTATATCCCGCCCCTCTCACCCCAAAGGGGACTCACAGCGGCTTACAAGTCGTATGTACATACAATATATTATATTATTCGTATAGCACAATATAAGCATTATTTATTGCTATATTGTGCTATAACACTATATTGTAATATTATTTGTAATATTACATGTAATATAAATATACCATGATAATAGTGTATTATTATTATTATATTGTATTACATTAAAATCTTATTATTATATATTATTATATATACTGTAATCCGCTCTGAGTCCCCACAGAGAGAAGGACGGAATATAAATAAAGTATTATTATCATATACTAGCTTTGCCCGGCCACGTGTTGCTGTGGCTTATGCTTTCAGAGTGTTGCTCTTTATTTACTGTCCTGATTTTAGAGATTATATTGTTCTGTATTATTATTAATTGCTTTGAATGCAATTTCCTGCTTCTTGGCAGAATGGGGTTGGACTGGATGGCCCATGAGGTCTCTTCCAACTCTACTATTCTATGATTCTATATCACAGTAATTATTACATATTATATTTATAATCTTATCTGCTTAGAACTGGATTATATGAGGCCCCTTCTTCACAGCTGTATAAAATGCACACTGAAGTGGGTTATATGGCAGTGTGGAGTCCAGATAATCCAGTGCAAAGCAGATAATGTAAGATTATAAATGGGTAATATAGCTGTGTGGAAGGGCCTTGAGTCTACACTGCCATATAATCCAGTGCAAATTAGATAATCTGTGGAACAGGCTGAGGCCTAAGTCTGCCTGTCTCCTGGGCTGAGTTGGTTGCTAGGAGACCAAGTGGGCAGAGATTAGTCCTCTAACTGGCAGCAATTGGATAAAAACAATTATTGTTCTCCCTCTAATTAAGACTTTATTTTTCTTTTTTTGTTGTATCAACCTAGAGGCATGGATGATGGGTTGTGTTGTCAAATTTCGAGGTTGGGGGGCCTGTAGTTTTGTTGTTTTGTTGGTCGCCGTGATGCCATCACTCATTTTTATATATATAGATTACTCAATAATAGAGTCTTCTAACTTGCTGGTAGGATCTGAAATGGTTTGATGGTTCATAAAAGGTACTCCAACTGGAAGTTAGAATGCCTTTCTGTTTTCTATTCTGGTCTTTTCAAACTGGCCCACCAAAGAAGACGCTGCCATCGTACTCACAGGCGCCGGATGATGGCTTTCTCTTCCCTTCCTTTGCTGGGCCCAGAAGCTTCTGTCGGCTCAACCCAGTCCTGCTTCTGTGAGATGAAGCCACTGCGGACGTAAAGGGAGAACGGAGACATTACTTCGTGCAAAAATCAAAGCTCTGGACAACACTGCATCCCTAGCTTTCCCATAACACTATGCAACAAAATTCCAGAATCACAACTACCGGTGCCCATTTTTGTGGCTGCCATGTATATACTGTATATACACGAGTATAAGCCCTTTTTTTAAGACTGAAAAAGCCCCCCTCGGCTTATACTCGGGTGAGGGTCCTGTTTGGCTTATATTTGGGTCAGCTTATACTCAAAAATATATGGTACATTTATTATTTTTCTCTGTTATTATTGGTATTATTACATTTATTATTTTTCTCTATTATTGTTGCTACTATTACATTTATTATACTCTATATTTATTTTTATTAATACATTTGTTATTTCACTCTGATCTTATTATTATATTTATTATTTTACTCTATTACTACACGTATTATTTTACTCTATTATTATTAAAAGGATACATAAGCACATTTACATTGAAGATGAGAATAATGATTTAATCAGAGTTAGACAATCTTATCTTAAAATAGAGCTTTATGTAAATATTTAAAAACATTTAATCTACTGATTAATTTAATTTAGCCTGGGATCTACGAATTAGTCTCCTGTTTTTAACACTGTATCCTGCTTGTTGATTTTAATGATTGTTTTTATTGATGTTGGTGTTTTTTACTGGGATAATTGTTTTATTGCTTTGTTACTGTTATTTGTTTGTTTTATCGGGCCAGGCCCCATGTAAGCCGCCCCGAGTCCCTTCGGGGAGATGGGGTGGGGAATAAAAATAAAGTTGTTATTATTATTATTATTATTATTATTATTATTATTATTATTATTAATTGGTATTCATTTTTATTTCTGAAATTTACCACTCTCGGCTTATACTGGAGTCAATGTTTTCCCAGTTTTTTTGTGGTAAAATTAGGTGCCTCGGCTTATATTTGGGTCGGCTTATACTCGAGTATATACGGTATGTCAAACTGGTTGAGACTCAATGAGATATTCATTGAAGCCTATCGCAAAATGTGCTGCAGGATGTCCCATTCTGCAGTCTGATCAACTTTACCCATGTTTTTTTTTTTGACAGAACCAATTATGAAATGGCATTGACAACCCAGGAACAAAAAAAAAATCATAGTGTTCCATAGTGCAATTCTTTCACCACTTTGTTTGCTATGACTTTTGTGCAGACACCAAGAGCTTGTTTCACAAGGGGAAAATGAAAGCATTGACAGCTCGGAAATGGCGGCACTTTTGCACATTGAAAAAATAATAAAAATGACAAGGAGAGGTTTATATGTCCAGCGAATTGGAGCCTTCATGTACAGGAACATGCCTAGTTTTGCCTATCACTGCCTAGTTTTGAGATCAGTGGCCTAGCCAGCAACCTGGATGTGCCATGCTGGCAGGGGCAACATGTTCTTATTATTAGTACAGTAGAGTCTCACTTATCCAACGTTCTGGATTATCCAACGCATTTTTGTTATGTTTTCTATATATCATGATATTTTGATGCTACATTCGTAAATACAGTCATTACAACATAACATTACTGCGTATTGAACTACTTTTTCTGTCAAATTTGTTGTATAACATGATGTTTTGGTGCTTAATTTGTAAAATCATAACCTAATTTGATGGTTAATAGTTTTTTCCTTAATCTCTCCTTATTGTCCAACATATTTGCTTATCCAACGTTCTGCCGGCCTCTTTACGTTGGATAAGCGAGACTCTACTGTAGTAGTTTTTTTTCTGTGTCAGGAGCGACTTGAGTCTAATTATTAATGATAATATATTATTATTGTTGTTGTTTATTGATACCCCATTTTTTCTCTCCACAAGGAGAACCAAAGCATAGACACAATATCCAGAATTGTGTCCCTTGATGGAGCGGAACAATCACGGAGCGGAACGCTGTTCTGCCGTTTGTCTCCAATCGCTCAGACTCGCAGCGATATCAATGGAGAGCACTGTGGAAACCCTCCATCCTTGGTTCATCCAGAGTTTAATTGGAGACACAGGATGCACCTCCTGATCTGCCCAGGGCACGCGAGGGGCTTGCGTGCGAATCCGCCCCAAGAACGTTCCCGAGAAGTGCCGGCCGCTCACCTCTTGTAGCACTGGAGCTCTTCCTGCGCCACCAGCAACTGGGCCTTTAGCTGGTTGCGCTCCTGGAGCACCTCCCGCAGCTCCTGAAGGGTGAAGCGGGGCCGGTTAGCGTCCGTAAGGTCTATGACCATCTTGTCGGGCCCAAGGTTCACCTGAAAGAGCGGAGGCAAGTGGTAAGAATCAGGGACAGAGGTGCCCAAAAAACTCCCCAAATGGCCCAGTCGCCCTAGGGACAGAAGACGCAGAGGTCTAGCATTCCAAACCCTCCGCTGAATACAAGCGAGATTCCGTAATAATAATAATAATAATAATAATAATAATAATAATAATAATAATAATAATAATTGGAACACAACACACCAGACATCACAGTTGTGGAAAAGAAAAAAGTTTGGATCATTGATGTCACCATCCCAGGTGACAGTCGCATTGACGAAAAACAACAGGAAAAACTCAGCCGCTCTCAGGACCTCAAGATTGAACTTCAAAGACTCTGGCAGAAACCAGTGCAGGTGGTCCCAGTGGTGATGGGCACACTGGGTGCCGTACCAAAAGATCTCAGCCGGCATTTGGAAACAATAGACATTGACAAAATCACGATCTGCCAACTGCAAAAGGCCACCCTGCTGGGATCTGCATGCATCATCCGAAAATACATCACACAGTCCTAGACACTTGGGAAGTGTTCGACTTGTGGTTCTGTGATATGAAATCCAGCATATCTATCTTGTTTGCTGTGTCATAATAAAATAATAATAATTTTATTCTTGTACCCCGCCTCTATCTCCCCGCAGGGACTCAGGGCGGCTTACAAAAGAGTATACATACAAAAACATCAAATACCCAAAACGCACAAATGAAAAGATACGATTAAAATCAAACCATTAATAAGACAAAGTTAAAAACACATCAATAAAACATAAGGATGGGCGGATCAAAGTGCACCAAGTGAGACTTGTAAACATGGAGGAAGTTAAAAGGCTAAGCACCAAACTGCGGAGCAGAGGAGCACTTCTCTTTTCTCCAAAAGCGAAAAGAGGCTCTCACAACCACCACATCGGGCTACGCAGAGAAGCCACTGAAATCCACAAGCGTGTGGACAATTTCAACAGAAAGGAGGAGGAAACCATGGAAAAAGAACACAATCTGACGACTAGTATTTAAAAACCTCTACAATCAGGACAGTAAATAAAGGACCACACTCAGAAGACAAGGGAATTCCAGACAGGAAACAATCAGGGCCAGCTAACACCTCCCAACAAAAAATTCACTCAGGGAGGAAACAGCCAGGCTTTAAAGCTGCAAGGCCATTACATCCTAATAATTTTTCCTAATTGCAGCATTCATTCTTGCCTCCAACAGACAAAAAAAAAATCAGAAATACTGTATATTCACAACCTTTAGGAAATAATGGCGCAGCATGTTAAAGTGCTGAGCTGCTGAACTTCTGGACCGAAAGGTTTGAATTGGGGGAGCGGAGAGAGCCCCCACTGTTAGCCCCAGCTTCTGCCAACCCAGAAGTTCAAAACATGCAAATGTGAGTGCATCAATAGGTACTGCTCCGGCGGGAAGGTAACACTGCCCCATACAGTCATCCCACATGACCTTGGAGGAGTCTACGGACAACGCTGGCTCTTTGGCTTAGAAATGGAGATGAGCACCAACCCCCAGAGTCAGACATGACTGGACTTAAAGTCAAGGGAAACCTTGACCCTTGACCTTAACTACCACCAATTTCTCAATACTTTATTTCCCAGACCACCAGACTTCGCCACAGCAACGCGTGGCCGGGCACAGCTAGTTACACATATAAGGCAAACATTCAATGCCTTAACATAGAACAAAGACAGAGACAAACGTAGGCTCCAAGCTGGCCTCGAACTCATGACCTCTTGGTCAGAGTGATTTGTTGCAGCTGGCTGCTCACCAGCCTGCGCCACAGCCCGGGCCTTATACTCGAGTATATACGGTATATCTTTTTGGGCACTGAAAAACACTTTTTATAAGAATAATATAATAATAATAAAACATGATTTCTATTGCGCCCTCTCTCCTTTCATCTGCACTGGCCAATCTCTATTTTTCCGAACAGATCAGAGAGAACAGGTCAGTCAGTCTAACAACTGAAGCCAAATGTCTTGCATATTCCATCTGGTTGCGTGCAACTTGAGGAGATTTCCAAAAGAGACACAATCAAAGCATCCCCGAGAGACGGCCAGGCTGCTCCCACCTGTTGGGGGCCCTGTCCCTGGCTGTGGGCGCGGCTCTCGTCCAGCTGCCTCCGGAGGCTGTCTCTCTCGAGGCGGAGGGCCTCCAGGGCCAGGTTGTTGTCCTCCACCAGCGCCTCCAGCATCTCCAGCACGCCGACCACCTTGAACTGGAGCTGGGCCACCCGGGCGGGCACCTGGGCGCGGGGCTCGGCGCTCAGCTGGTGCAGCTCCCGCCCCAGCACGTAGGCCAGGTCGTAGACATCCTCGGCCGTCAGCTGGAAGGCGCTCTTAGCCAAGGCCCGCTCCGGATCCGCGCCCAGCCCGCCCGGCCGGCCTCCCTCTCCCTCCTCCTCCTGCTCCGGCCTCCCGTCCGCCTCCATGCCCAGCCCGATCTCAGACCCACTTCCGCCTTCCAAACTTTTCCTCTCCACTCCGGCCAACCAAGCAGCCAATCAGGAAGCCGCAGCCCAGCTTCGAGGAGGTGGAGTTTGGGTAACCGTGGCAACGGAGGCGGGGTTTCGTTCCCAGTGCCGCGTCCAAAAAACGAGCCGTCATTTCTTCTTTTCTTCCGCTCGGCAGATTCGCCACAAACAACCGCCGCCGGTGACGCCATCGGAAAAGGGCCCTTCTTATACCCTACAACACAAAAGAGCCCTTCTTATCCTCTACAGAGTCAGTCTCATCCTGGAAGCGGAGTGTTTGTCTCCGTTTGTGGCGAATCGGCGGCTGCGGACAAGAAACGGCCCCTCTCTCAACCCGCCTGCGCAGGGCGTTCCAAACGTGGCGGGTGAGTGTTGGGCTTCTTCTTCTCCAGACTCCATTGGGAAGGAGGCTTCCTAGGGACTAGAGCCCTGGGAAGGGGCTTTTTGGAAGGGAGAGAGCACATCTAGGGCCTAGCGTTTGGGGAATGGGAGGGAGATCCTTCCCAGATGCAGCCAAGAATCGCCTTGGCTTTTTGAGCTGCTGCTACAACACACTGTTGGCTCAGGTTCAGCTTGTTGCCCAGTAAGGCTGGATCTACTCTGGCCCATGAAATGGATTACAGGAGTCTATTATAATTGTATATTTATAATACATGTAATATTAGTAATAATATTGCAATATAGAGGTATAGTACAATATAGTAATATACAATGTTTATAATGTGCTATACTAATAATATAATATATTATATGTATATATAACGTGTATGCTGCCCTGAGTTCCTTTGGGTGAGAAGGGCGGGATATAAATGTTGTAAATAAATGAGTCTACACTGCCACATAATCTGGGAGAAGCAGATAATTATCCTGGATCAGGTCCTGGGATATATATATATATATATATATATATATATATATATAGGGCAGTGTAGATCCAGCCTATGACTCCAAGATCCCTTTCACATACACTGATAGAGAAAAAATAAACACAGCGCAAAAAAACCTATAAGAATGACCTAAAATAATATCTGTTAAAAATACTTTTTGGCTTGTGTTACACTAATATGACGCGAAATGTGCAGACTTTACAGTAGTAGTTATTATTATTATTATTATTATTATTATTATTAGCAACATTTATATCCCGCCCTTCTCACCCGAAGGGACTTAGGGCAGCTTACAAGGTATATATACATACAATATATTATATTATTAGTATAGCACATTATAAACATTGTATATTACTATATCGTACTATACCTCTATATTGCAATATTATTAGTAATATTACATGTATTATAAATATACAATTATGATAGTGTGTTATTATTAATATTGTATTATTATTATTACAGTAGAGTCTCACTTATCCAAGCTAAATGGGCCGGCAGAAGCTTGGATAAGCGAGTATCTTGGATAATAAGGAGAGATTAAGGAAAAGCCTATTAAACATCAAATTTGGTTATGATTTTACAAATTAAGCACCAAAACATCATGTTATACAACAAATTTGACAGATAAGGTAGTTCAATACCCAGTAATGTTATGTTGTAATTACTGTATTTACGAATTTAGCACCAAAATATCATGATATATTGAAAACATTGACTACAAAAATGGCTTGGATAATCCAGAGGCTTGGATAAGTGAGACTCTACTGTAGTTGGCTCTAATGTACCATTTGTCATATCTTTAAAAGTTGACGTGATGGAAAAAAAATAAAGACACATGTAAAATCAGCATGGAAATGGATTTAAACTGCACTACGCTCTCATTTTATCAAAGTATGTCTATTTTATGTGACCTTATTAGTTTTATAATTTGTTTTATTGTTGTGTTTTGTATTGCTTGTTTGGCCTGGGCTTGGCCCCATGTAAGGTGCCCCGAGTCCCTTTGGGGAGATGGGGCGAGGTATAAAATTATTATTATTATTAAGATTATATTATTTCTGATGCTTGCAAAAAGTTTGATTTTGTTGAGATTGAACCTGGGATTTACTTCTCCAGCAGTGGGAATTAGGCAACCCCCTAAATGTCCTGGGACAGAGTCCGATGAAAGAAGGGATACTAAAGCTTTGTGGTGCTGTCTTTTTCCCTCCCAGAGAATGAACGAGTGGGCCCCCATTGCCAAAGAGTATGATCCCCTCAAAGCAGGAAGCATCGATGGCACCGACGAGGAACCCCACGACCGCGCGGTCTGGAGGGCCATGCTGGCCCGCTACGTCCCCAACAAAGGCGTTTCGGGAGACCCCCACCTCACCCTGTTTGTGGCCCGGCTCAACTTGCAGACCACCGAGGACAAGCTGAAGGAGGTCTTTTCCCGGTACGGAGACATCCGGAAGATCCGCCTGGTGCGGGACCTGGTCACCGGCTTTTCCAAGGGCTACGCCTTCGTCGAGTACAAAGAGGAGCGGGCACTCATCAAAGCCCACCGAGACGCCAACAGGCTGGTGATCGACCAGCGAGAGATCTTTGTGGACTTTGAGCTGGAGAGGACGCTGAAAGGATGGATCCCTCGGCGTCTTGGGGGCGGCTTTGGGGGCAAAAAGGAATCGGGGCAGCTGCGGTTCGGAGGCCGAGACCGGCCCTTCCGGAAGCCCATCAACTTGCCTGCGATGAAAAGCGATTTTTATGGAGAGGGACCGATGGAAAGAAGAGATCGAGTGTGGTCCAGGGACGGGAAGACAAGGGACCGGGATCATGACAGGAACAGAGAACAGCGGCGGTCGGAACGGGACCGGGCGCAAGGCTGGGGCGAGAGGGAGCGAGAACGGCACGGTCGGGAGGAAAGGAACCGTGGGAGGGAGGGAAGGGACCGAGACCGAGAGAGGAAAGACCGAAGCCGGGACCACAGCTTGAAGAAAGCCCGGGATGAAGAGGGGCACTGATAGACGATGTGGCGGGAGGACAGCCATCTCTCTCGTTGTGCATCTGCGCCAAGCTTTCTCGTGAATATCACCAGTGTTACAAACCACCAGAAAGTAATTTTTCCCCATTCTGATGTCAACAATATATCAGTGGAATCCAAACGGAGGGAATGTCTTCAGTGATGCCCGAGCTGTGAGACCATCCTGGATTAATTAAGACAAATGTTTGCCCAAACCCAACCCTTTCCCATCGATTGTGCAAAAAACCACAACAAAAAAACCCTTAATTCAGAAATAGTTTATTTAGAATATTAAAAAGATCTGCAATTGACATTGCCTCCCCACCCACCCATCCCCTTTAAACCCTGTTTATTGCCTGTTTTACCTTGCAACACCCTGAATCTTCAATAAAGACACACATTCACTCTGTTTGCATATCCAACCGTGGTGTCCATTCCCTTTTCTAATATGGCCGGCCTGACTAGACAACTGCTTTGTGGGAACTGTGGCTAGAGCGGAAACGACCTTTGGGGACTGCATGAGGTCTATGTTTGAGTTGGGATGTCAACAATGGTCCCCAAAAGTGTCGACTGGAACACAGCTACTCATTATTTGCACTCCTGTATCCATGCCTTTGGGATCCAGCAATGTCAGTGCAGAATTTAGCAGCTAGGAGGAGGAATTTAGGTTCCTGAGAGTCGGCCACCAGTTTCTACAAGCATGTTTCTAGTCCTCTTGATTATTCTTGGGGGGGGGGAGGGCTTTGCAGTACCTCCTGTGTCCTGAGGATGAGTTCTAGTGGCATTCTAGCACACCCGAGTTCAACAAAGGCGGTTTAAGATTTGAGAGCAGCCTAGGGAATCAGTATACAAAAATGACTGGGCTGAAAGAAAATTTACTAGTGTGCGGAGCTGGTTTTACCTAAGTTTTGTAGAAGAGGGAGCTCTTTGTGGGCCAAGCATAGAAATACAGGCCTAATCTGTTTGAGCAAACCAATATAAGATGTGCCATCTATCCAATGGAAACCCCAGATAGGTTTCGGTCATCACACAATATTTGCACTATGCATGGTGAAAAGGGGTCTTATGCTATGTCCCTTGTTGGGCTCTAGAGGTTGAGGAACTGCAACTCCCATCCACACTTACCATTGGCTATCCTAGCTAGGGCTACTGGGATGTCAAGTGCAATGTCTAGAGGGCTGCACATTGCTCCTCCTGCGTTAATATGACGCTTTAACGCTTTGACACAATGTCTTCCCACCCGTATTTTAATGTGAAGCCTAAAAGAGTTCTAGAATAGTTGTTCTCTGTCTCCAGTCTGCCAGATGTTTGGACTTCCAACCCCCAGAAACCCATAGCTAACAGTCAGTGTTTCAGGGATTTGAATCTCAAAACACTGAAAGCCACTGTTCTAGACAACTTTGTGACATTTTTATTAGTCCGGATAAAGGTGGTTGGGGTCGAAGCTGCGTGGCAGATGACAAAAAGTCTGGGAAGACAAGCTTTTTCTTTAATGGAAGAAATGGAAGATAGCAATTTGCCTTACTGCCCATCCAAACACACATCCTTATAGCTTAGGACTATCTAATGTGAGTGGCATCAAGCTTTCAAAGCCAAACGCTCCGAGAGTTTGATTCCTTTTAACAGAAGAAGTCCATCTCTTCAAGATAAGACGCAGCAACATAAGATGCATCACACCTTAAGTAGAAGAACAATAAATTTGGCCACCGGGAAACAACTTTTTGCACCTGCTTTTCTGCATTTAAAAAAAGGGTTTCGGTTCAGGCTGCCCTGTCCTGCAGCATCAGGCTCTCATCCCAAGAGGAAAACCTTCAAAACAAATGGCAGTTCTTTTTTTCCCCCCAGCCAGCACAAAGCAGCAGCAGCTCAAAGTTGCAAAGCAGGGCTCACTCAGGACACGTTGCAAGTGGCCCCTTGTACCCAGTTTAAGGTGCACACACACTGCCCAAAATGGGCCACGCACATTTGGCACCCGAGGCAGAAAAGCCCAGGAAAACTCCGCAAAAGAAAGGGCAGTTTTCCTCGAATGGCAAAATGAGACTGCAAAAGGGGTCGCTGAAAACCGGAGGGGCTGTACCAACTCTGGGAAAAGCTGTTACAAGTTGTGCTTGGGAAAAGGCAACTCTCAAAAGTATCGCCAATGACAAGCCAGTGGCCGTGTTCTGGGAGTTGTAGTCCAAGAAAGGAGCTCTTCCACACTTTAGAGGACCAGCAGGCCATCCATGCCCGCTCTCTTCCAACGTAAAGCGGTATTCTTTGCCCTCGCCAAATTGTACAGAAGCCTTTCCGGAAGACGGTAGCGTAAGTGCGGAGGTGAAAAACCTCCGAAAAAGAGGGCCCTGCAAACTGCCCTGAGAAAATACTAAAGGGAGATGAACTATGCACCAAAGCCCTCTCAGGAACAGCCTGATAAGAAGCTGGATTTTCCCAAGGCTATGGAGGCCCAATGGGGCACCCCTTGAGAGGCTGCCTGGGATCCAGAGAAGATCCGAACCAAGCACAACGACAGAAATCTGAAAAGCTTTGCGTTCCAAAAGCGCCAAAGAGATCACACTCTCCGTGAAAAAGGGAAAACGCCAGGATGGGAAAGAGCTCGTTTTTAAAAGGTTAGCATGGATTTCAGCCGTTTAGTGTTTGTTAATATAATCATAGAATCCAGAGCAAAATGCGAGGCACTGTCGCCTTGTCAATCGTGTTTGTAGGCACTATAAATAACAAACCAAAAATAAAATAAACACAGTTCTCACCCATCTGGGGGGGGGGGGTGATCCCATTCCAGTCCGCTCCATTTCCAGCCCGCTCCATTTCCAGCGTGGGCTTAACAAGAGATAAGGAGTTAAGATCGTCGTCCAGAAAAGTCCTTCTCCAGAAACTGGGCAAGCAGCGTCCAAGGGGATCAACCGGACAGGAGTCAAACTCTTCTGCAATGGCATCCGTCTCTTCTTTTTGGTTAAAGGAAACTTGTTAAGCAATGTTAACACAGCGGTCCAAACTCATGGCAAATAATCTAGCAAAGTGACTACAGCAGAGGAGACAAAGCCATTGCTAGAGAGACTGGGATCTAGTTTTCAGAGTGCAGTCCCCCGAAGGAAATGTTAAGGACTCCGCTGTGGCCACTCGGTTCAAACGAAGCCCCGTAGCCAACGGAATAAGGCAAAGGAATGGGGTGGGGAGTACAGTTTCCGTGTTTCAATGGGCCATCACCACCACTAGCTCCCAAGTCACAGGTGTTGCAGGGCCTCCAGGCCTTGTTCAGTGTAGACGTCGTCTTTGTTTGAGTCGGCCCATTCGCCAAAGGAGCCCTGGAAGGAGGCATTTCTCTGCGCGGCTGGCATCCGCTTCTTGTCGCGGGAGAAGAAACTAAACCTTACAAAACAAATGGGAAAAGGGGATGAGATACTGTACAGACCTCGAGGTTTAGAGCAGCGAGAGCTGACTGTTTCGATCAACACGCCAAGAAAATGCATGACCAAATGCTAAAAGGGCAGACCAAATCGGACTGTTTCCGGTTAGACTCGCTTATTTAGCAACCAGCTCTGTGAACCCCGAGAAGGCTACGGCTATTATGTTCTCACTAGCTGTTTGTAAGGAATTGCTTCCTATTTCTAGGGATAATAATAACAACAACAACAACTACACTAACCTAAAAGTGAGCAACCACAGAGGGCAGTTCAAACTCCAATTATAATTATTGCTGCTGACTGCATCGAGGAAAGGGCAGCTTCGATATGAAAACCACAGAAAAAAATACAAGTCCAATTTTTAATTACACCAAATGAGTGCATCCTCACTTCTCTTTCAGAGTTTGAGACCAATTTGAACCTAATCATAAAATGACATATAATGCGATGCCAACATTTGAGGTTTTGTCAGTACTACATGAAGCACGGAACCTGATGCAAATTAAATAATGTAATTTTTTTAAAAAACCTTTGCAATTTGTCAGTAGGCAGGCACACAAAAAGCAGGGTTACACTGCATCAATGATTAATATGCTTATATATAGCAGAAGCCACCAATTGGCTCTTCTTTGTCTCAAAAGCACATATACACACAGCCCTCTGTAACCGGCAGAGCATTCCTGACATTATGGCAATGTTAAAACACATTTAAACTCTTGTTAACTGTGTAAGAGCTAGTGCGTCTCAATTGGGCTAGCTTGTAGAATATAACACAATAGACAATGGAGCCTGAGATGAGAAATTGTGGGCTAAGGTGAGGCCAAAAAAGGCAGAAGGAATGGGCAAAGTGTAACTAGAATCAGCTTACTGAACTGAGAGCTGTTCAATAGGGGAACTCTCTGCACTGGAGTCTGGTGGAAGCTTTTAAACAGAGGCTAGATGGCCATCTGTCAGGGGGATTTTGATTGTGCTTTTCCTGCATGGCAGAATGGGGTTGGACTGGATGGCGCATGGGATCGGTTCCAACTCTATTATTCTATGTATGACCAAATATTTGCTTATAAAAGTCTAACTGAAGTTAGTGGCCCAGAGGAGTACCAAATCAAGACAAAAGTACGGAACACGGATATCTTGGAAATTAAGTGGGCACAGCATGCAGCAAAGGAGCATTCTGATTGGCCACATTTTCTTTCCTTTTTTTTTTAAAAAAAGGAAATGTTTATGATCCCACAAGTCAGCCAATGAGAATACAACCAGGGTTAAAGTGAGGAACAGCAGCGTGTCATGCGCAAACTCGGGGACCCCAAACTCCGCCGTCACCCATTGCAAAAGGAACATTTCCTACAAGGGACATAAGTCTTCTTATTGGCTGCAATGTGGGATCATCGGGGATCAGTCCGGCAGCTACCATGGGCATTATAGCTGTAAAGATCCTGGTTGGGGAAAGGACAGACACACAGACACAAAAGATAGGAGACTTCAGTCAGACATGGAAGGTATTCAGATATACAGGGAAGGGCAAGGAAGGAAGTCGGAAAAGTCAAACAAACAATGTGGAAGTTAAGTGTGGAGTATTTCACACAGGAATACCATCTTTCTTCGAATGTACGATTTTTTTCCCCACCGTATAAGCATCACCACACTTTCTGTCCCTGTGAGAATTGGATTTTGGAAACTGAAGGGAGCACCTGAATTGCATTCTAGGGCAAGTGTGGGCAAAGCACAGCTCTGGGGTGGGCAGCTGGCCTCCCAAGTTGTTTTTGTGGATCCACCTCCAGACTCTCCAGAGATCACACCGCCTTTCCCCGAAGCCTCCGGGAGCAGTGATTCACCTTTCCAAGCACTTACAGAACCCTCTGTGCAGTTTACAAAAACATTCTAAGGGTTCTGTGAAAAATATTTTTAAAAAGACCATGCCTAAGTATGGCAATCTTCTTGAAAGTCAATGCTCCTCTGATAGACGTATAGCTGCCAGCCGCCAGAAAGGCTATCTGAGCAATGCTCCCTGCTGTGTCCATTTATCCATGCGAATAGGGCTTTTCAGTTCAGGATTGTACAAAAAAACTACGTTGGATGCTGTTCCACATCGGCACATTCAATGGCCTAATTTTAAAACTATCTGAACTATCAAAATGAAACCATTTCATTGATCACTCCAGGTGTGAATCCAATGTTTTCCCATGTTTTATTTATTTATTTATTTATTTGTGACATTTATATCCCTCCCTTCTCACCCCAAAGGGGACTCAGGGCTGTTTACAAGTTATATGTACATACAATATATTATATTATTAGCATAGCACAATATAAGCATTACATATTACTATATTGTACTATACAACTATATTGCAATATTATTAGTAATATTATAAGTAATATATAATATATATTAT